>NC_048898.1:31205043-31360779 GCF_011077185.1 Oxyura jamaicensis | reverse complement strand
CCAAAGATCAGAACAGACAATTGCCAAAGATCAGAACAGACAATTGCAGAAGACCTGCATAAATGAGGACAGTCACATCTGTAAACCAAGATTTAATTCCCTTACTCTTTTTTTTTTTTTTTTGAAGTATTAAACCAACCACGGCACTTACAGCAAAATGAATGGCAAATGAAGAGGTAAGGGGGAAAAACAAAATCCTATTATTTCACCTTGTTCTAATAGAGACAGCTACACCTGTCCTGTCCCCCAACCAGAAAAGAAAGCTGGCCTCCAGCAGATTATTTCAGTAGCTCTGTCACTCTGTTAGTGTACAATGAAGTGCTATGACAAAGATGCTTTATTCATTGTACAGCATGACAGGATTCAGGATTATTTCTATCATTTTCAGTTGTACTGACTATAGAATGAAGTTATGCCAAACCATATAAAAGAGTAAATATTCTTAAAGCATCTGTAAATTCTATTACTGCAACAAACCCAAGTGTTATACTCCTGCCAAATCTTCGTACAGTAGGAAAAAGTGAGAACATTCAATTTTTGCCATGACAGAGTCATGTTACACATAGGTTAATCCAACTTCTTGAAAAAAGGCGTTTGCACCATTATTTTCATGTGGTTATTGCAGTAAAAGAAGATATTTCATCTCCTAATGCTTTCTTGAAGCAATGTTACAATGGACTACTTCAGCTTGCAAACAAACAAAAGCTGCCAAGTATGGAATGACTTTCTCTAAATTACAATTTCTATTATATAAACTTGAGAGTTACGTTGGGATAGCAAGCAGTGAATTTCACCCAAATAAAACTATCCTCAAGTGTCAGTTTTGTCCATTTGTTTCTATAGCATAAACCAGAGTTTTAATATCTCTATCCTCGGTTATTTTGCCCTTCTTCCTTCACCCTTCAGTCTTCTTGGGTTCACTCATCCATTACAACAGTTTTCAAAGTCATACATCAAACACGAACTGCAAGACTTCCCCTGGAATACGTGCATCTTACAGGGAAAACCATGAAGCTGAACGTTCTGAGAAAGTCACAGGCTTAGCAGACCTTAGCTCAGAAATTATTCTCCTAGACTGATATTGCGTATACTTCACTATAATCCACCAGAGGACAGACATGGGCTCTTCCTCAAACTGGAAAGAATAGAGCCTTAACAGAAAAAAATAAAATTGTCAAAAAAGTGGTTTTGTTTTTCTCCTTAGTTTCGCTGTTTGTTTTGTAAGAGCACAGAACTTGGATGTACTTCCATGGATGCCAAACAACAGCATCTCAAGATATCTGGCAAGACTCGTTTGAGCTACCAGTGACCAGGCTGGCTCTCAAGACAAGTCAACTTCAAGTAAAACTCATACTTGACTGAGGACCACAGCTATTGAGAACTGATCTCTAACAAAGCCGTTTCCCAGAATTAGAAGTCTGATGTTGAACTAGATAAAGCTATGTTAAGTATATACACTACACACTAATTATACTAAAGATGTCGCAGACTTGGCCAGAAATGCAGGGCAACCAATCACTATTGAATTTTATTCCTATTTTTATTCCTATTGTTGAATTATTCTCATTAGCAACAGGAGAATACGAAGAAAACTGAGATCCCACACACTGCTGAAAAATCATTCAGCGCTTGAAATCTTTAGAAGAGAACTCTTTTTTTTTGGTATCTGTAGAAGACAAATAAAGGTTTGACATTAAGCTAAATTGCTGCAGATGTTTTCTTCTTGGTGGGTTGTACTCAGCAAAAGCTTTTAGTCTGTCCTGGAAAGAGCCATGTTTATGTTTCTCCAACACATCAATTTCAGATGAGCTGGATCCTAGCTGTTTACAAAGACTGTATGAAACATGAAGGTAATGATTAGGTTTGCAAACCATGGAATTCTTTGATTAGCCACTCACTATAGTCCAACAACAGAACACAATATTCTCTATCTATTCACTACTTACTTCCCCAAGAAGACAAGGGATGCAAGGGATGACTCCCTCAAAACATGAAAAAAAAAATTGCTTTCAGTAAAAATTGTGAAGCTGGAATTCCTTCCTGTTGCCTGATAGATGGCCAGTCTGGTACCTCCCTTACACTATAGCAAGAGGATATTAGCACAAAGAATAGAGGACACTGTAAGATCTTGTATTCTTCATTTCAAATAGTTAAACTGGATAGGAGTATGATGAAAAAAACATTAGAAGCATATGCATTTTTACCATTTCTATAGCAGACCCGCAGTACAATTATTTGCGGAGTTGGAATTTATTAGAGAGTCATCTGCAGTCAGGTTGTGTTTATTTTTAATCAATTAAAGTCAAAGTTTTATTATAGGCAACATGTCAGAATTGCATTATGCTGACTGCTTACCAACAACAAGATCAAACTCCGGCTGCTGTTGTATTTCCTCATTTCCCATAAGGCAAAAAAGACCTCACACTTCCAAAAAGATTTTTTTTCCAGAAATGGCCTAAAACTCAGCTTCCTGACATTTTCCTTCTAAATTTAGCCTGTACACTCAATCTACCTGAACTGTAACACTAAGATTTCATGCCTCGTGTACAGATTTTCTCCTGTTTCTTGGTCTGTTTTCCGCTGGAAGGAATTCCACACTATCTCCAGTACCTCCCATGTTATTTTCAAATGAACCCTGAAGGCACTTAACATTTGATCAAAATTTGTCAAGAGGTTCAAGAGTGATGAGTGAGGAGGAAAGATGAAACCCAAACAAACTCTGTAAGCATTGCCTCTGAACAGCAGAATTCTTTACATGTCTTAGCTGCCATGGGAAAGATCCTATCATTTGCATGATAAGCACCCCATAATGATCAGCTGTTTCAAGAACAAAGTATACACAAGTACAAAGTGACGTAAAGTACTAGAAGAATTAATGTGATTACAGAATACACCCTACTGTCATTCTTCAACGCCCTACTCACAGATTCACAAAGAGAAGACTCAAGTCCAAGTTAACAGCCACCCTAAAAGTTTTTTCTTCTTCCCAACCACGAAGAGTTATTATAGCACAGAACAAAGAGTTTCAGGAGCAGAACACCGCATTTTTCAAATACAAGCGTAGTTCAGATTTTCTTTTAAGTATCATTGGTAAGCAACACACAATTGGAAACTTACCAGTTCAGACTTAAAATATCCTATTGTGTTTTCGTCCAACTGAAAGTATCTTCTCTTCCAGTTCTTCATCTGTTAAAAGAAAATATTTTATAGGCATAGTCTGCAAAGTAATTCAGCAAGTCTCTGCCCAATTCTTTAGGGACGGAGAATTGAAAAATCCTTGTAATAAAATATTAGCTTCCAGAAGTTTTAATCTTCCTTGCAACAACCTCTGCTGAAATCATAGCAACTCAGCAACACAAATAAAAAACATAAAAAGACAGTACATTAAATGCTCCTGATTAACTTTTAATGAAAACCATAGTTTTACAAGAAGCTTCGTAATCCAAGATGAAACTAGTCTGAGAACTCACAGCACGCATATCTGAACTGTTTATTTACTTTTAGTCTGTTCAGCAAGCCATCACACTCAGCTCCACTGAGGTTATTCAGTCTGACAAGTGGTACCATTCTTCCTCTGAACTGCACTAAAAATAGCTTTTGATAAACACTTTAGTGACTTTAAAGAGCATGCAAGACTTAATTCAGATGCTTCTAGTAAACAAAATGAGGATCTCTACATAACTGCAATAGAGGACAACTCTTTGCTGCACATGCTAACCAGAATGTGAATATCTGCTTGCAGACAACCCGTCTTCTCCAAAACATCACCAATACAACACTAAAGACAACAGTCATGAAAAGAAGTAATAGAGACATAAAACCTTATCCTCTTGTGGGATATAATTTATCTTTAACCATGCTTAATAGTGGCAATAATGCTACAGTTGCTGTCTTTTTTCCCTTCAAATTATCTACTTGGAAAGTAGAAGTACCTTCTTGGTTAATGAAACACGCTGACCTCGAGTACTTACCACTGCTCCTTGTTTAACACAGTAGCCAGCTTTGATAATAGCATTATCTGGAGGATGTTTAGCAGTAAAGTAAGGAAGGTGACTTTGTGATCGTTTCAGGTAATTCCTATCAGCACCTTCACTGCACTCATTGACTTCTTCTTTCTAGAAGAAAATATGGGAGCTCAGAATATTTTCAGTTTTTTTAAAGGTCAAAGAATTACCATCCTATGAGTACTCCGGAAATACTTGTATTATCCCACACTCACAAATCCTATTTCTGATTTGTTTTGAAAGGACCAAATATTTCACCTGATTCTTACAGACAACTGTTGAGGCTCTAAGGGCTCTGGTTGAGAACTTGCAAGCTTCATTTAGAAGTTACAGTAAGGAAGTGCAAGTTTTCTAAAGCAATACTGACAGGCACTCATGTTGAAGAGTGTCACAGACAGAACCAAAATATTCACTATGCACATAGGCAAAACACTAGAGATAGCAACAAGAAAAAAACAATTTCTAGGACCATGCAACACAGAATTCAGGTGTTTACATGTTATTCACATGACATTAATCCAATCTCCAGCTATTTCCAGCTCAGGGAACTTCCAGAAACAGATACAGCTTCGTAGGTTTAACACCACATGACTGCTTCTTCCATAAGCCTGTCTAATCTCTTGAACTCAAAGTTTCTGGTATCCATGTAATCTTTTGGCAAGAAGTATCTCACGTTTTACTGCTCACTGGAGGAATTCCTCCATCCCTTTGTTTCACTATTAGCTTTGTTTAAGAGTTCATAGCTCTCATACATTACACATGCCATCTACTTCTGCCAATTGTTACTTCGTAGATCTCTTATATCTTCCTTTAGTTATTTCTTTTGCACACTGAAGAGCACCAGCCCACTCATGTAGTTATATATAGCCTCATGTAATTCTTTATAATCTTGTATAAAGGGAATAAAATCCTCAAAAAGTCACTCAGCAATGCTAAAAGGTGTGCATCAAAACCTAAGTCCTCAGAGGAAGTTTAGAAGCTGACAGCTCTATTTTGACACGTAACCTATTCTCATCTTTCAGATAAGAAAGCTTCCTCTATCAAATAACACCCCACTTGCTTTAAAGTTATTACCTGGGTAGGTGTAATGATAGGAACACCACCAACAATTTCTGTCCTGTAAGACACTTGCTTCTTTCCACCTGGACTTTCAGCTTGACGGTTTGCATTATCCATTTGACACAGAGGATCGGACTGCTTTGGTACCTCAAAGTCAAACATGATAATCAACATAAGGATTTATAAACACAGAAAAGAACACTAAGCATTATTCAAGTATCGTTAATTTGTTTTCAGCAGGATTTCAGAAGTCTTTGCAAACTGTAAAAGGCTAGAAACAATTCACATGAAAATATGGTGCAATGACTAAGCTGTAGTCCTCAGAATAAAACTGGTGCCACTTACACCACCAGGTGTACTGAAAACTAAAAATCAACTCCCATTTTGCCTTAAGTGATATACGTGATCTTCAAGAAGCACGTCTGACTTGTAGATCACTTCTCACTTCCTTTTAGTAAGGAGTACTGTAGAACAGACTCCCCACTGCCTGGTGCAGCTCTCACAGTAAGGCCATGAACACAGTGCTACAGTATCAAGACTTTTTTTCAAGTAGCATGTCTGACTAGTATGAAATTTTCATTCACATTCCAATAGGTGGCACAAAGACTGTGAACACTGTAATAAAGTTGAAAACATTTTTGTCCGATTCCAAAAGCAAAAAACTAAAATGAACTCAAGTCTGGGGGGAGCTCCGTATAGTTCCTTCAAGTCTTAAAGAAGAGACAAAACTTCGTATAGAGATGAAATGACTGCTCTAGTGTAAAAACTGGAAACAATGTACCCTGAGAAAGTCAACATTTGAAAGCATTGCCAAGTATCAGCTAAATGACTTACTGTGATTTTGGTAGCTTTGTTCAGAACATTCACCCATTCAACAAGGTCTTGCTGATCATTGGCTTGTAGAAAGTATTTTCTCATCCCTGCATTCATAACTGTTTAAAAAAATATGAAAAACTAAGAACATTGAAATTTAAGATTAAACTTTACACCATAAGAACAATTTCAGATAGAAAATCCACTGAATATTTAAGCTCTGTGCTTCATTTATTTTTAGAAAGTCATCTAAAGATGCACACACACTTGACCAGCTACCTTCATTCAAAAAAGCCAAAACAACACCACCTTAATCCCTCTCCCTTTTTATTTTAAGCTCTCCACCTAATCTGCAGCATACAGAGTTTAAGATATTTTTATTACATAGAAACAAACCCTTGAGTTTTAATCGGGATTTTCTCACATTTCTTTTTCTCAGTTTCAACTTTCCTAATACTGGTTTATATTCCGGGATTTCTGCAGTTTCTCCCTCTAGTCCTCTGACCAGTACGCGTTATCCTTGGCAGGAAACACATTAATGTGATGATAATGACAGACTTATTTTTAACTTCTGGAAAATCAGTACTGATTACTAAATACATGATGCCCTGGACCAAGCATTTTTAAGATTGCCACAACAAAATAAATTTTAGTTTAGTGAGTTAGCAGTGAAAGCACATTTTACTAAGTTTGTATTTCTACCTAGCAACACCTAGCAGTCCTTTATCCAAAAAGAACATATTTCCTTTGTGCAACAGTCAGAATAATCATGGCTAGATATCTCACAAACCTATAATGAAATTAGCTTCAAGGTGAATTTTAACGAAACCCTCCCAGAACTTTGAAGCATCTGCTGCCCTACATAGAACAGCTCAAGTCATTGCTAAAAGCAAATGCACGCTAGGAACAAACACTTTTATTCTTCCATTCCTTCAGTCTCCCTCAGCCCCCTCTCTCCACAAAGTGGATGCATATTAAAATGGATGTATATATAAAACAGATTTTATTAGATGCAAATATTAATCCCAGTACAAAACTGCATAATGAGTTGGCAGGTAGGTATAACAACTCCCAATATTTAAATGAAAAGAATACACGTGATTTTTTTTTTTTCTGTTCTAAGTATCAAAGATAATTTAATAGATCAAGAAAATCACAAGCTGTAAGCCAGCATCTTGGACAATTACAGCTCCTTAGAGAGCTGGCCTTCAGATGATGAGGATAAACATGTGTCCATATGCAGAGGAATCACCAGCTGCCTTGACACACGAGGTTCTGTTCTAGAACCTCCAAAGCCTTACATCCAGGGTGATTACCAAGTGTTTTGCTAGCTCCAGCACAGGCTTCAGAGAAATCCAGTGCAGAGCAGACAATCCTCTCCAGGGCCAAAACCACACACGACATGGTTCACAGCACAAGTCGGCCTGCTGTGGATCTGCACTAGCCGAGCAGAGCTGCCTTCTCTCGGCCTGCGTAACGCTGCCCACGGCGAGGTGCACCTCAGCCAACTGCCTCAAACCCCGCAGGCGTTCCCAGCACCTTCAGCTGAGATAATGCTGACGTGAAGGCAGCCATAAAGAACAGTTATTCAGGAACAGAGCAGCGGCTGATTCCAGTCCTTACGTCTACTTTGTGAGTGCAAGTTGCCTGTCATGAAATTCTGGAATTATGCTAAGTTCTAGGCAAGTGACTTATAAATATGAAAAAAATCTAATAAAAAGGGACTTATGAGCAAACAGAGCTTTACCCAAGTTGAAACAAGCTTGAACGTCAATAAACCTAGAACGTAACCCGAGCAAATTATTTCTTCAGTGCAGCACTATAGGCTGAGACTTGATGTAAAAGCATTGGCAGGCACGACAGTAGTTTTAGATCAATGAAACTGTTTTATGAGCAATACAGATTAAAATAGTTAAATTACTTAACTCCATAGCTGACAGGCATGCCACATCTCTGAAAACACCCGTCGTTTTTAATTAGCTTATTATTGCCTCAAACTTCAAACATCTGAAAGAAAAAACCTCTCACCTACTCCTCATTAAGCTGTAGCATGAAAAAAACAAAAACACCTCATGAAGAAGCCAACATTACTCCCTTATTAAAGAGGAAACAGTGAACACAAGTTATTTCTGAAAAACACTACCAGCTGCATCTCGTACTAGAATTGCAGAACATATTTCTGTTTCAGGTTTCTGAAGAACAGAGTTGGCATGCACGCTGCACACGAGAACTTACCAAAACAGAACTCTGCCTTTGGCCTCAGCTTAGTTGCATCGCTAACCTAGGAGGAAAATTAACATCATAAATATTACTGTGTACACAAAATACACATCAAACATCACAATTTTCTCCTTTAAGTGGCTGAGTTTGAGGATGAGCAGCATCAGGTAGCTCATTAGTTACAATGATATACAGATATAAAGAAAAACACTATAAAATTCAGTTCAAGATGCACATCCTATGTTAAGAAGGCAGCTTAGGCCATACGCTCCTGAAGTTTAAGGATTCATTACCTTCCTAATTAAGGGAAAAATCTCAAACAAAGCTTTGATATCTGTAAGCATAACACTTCTGCTTTCATTTTGAACTTCTACCACTCAACCAAACTAAAAATTCAAGGACATTTTAGTACTGTCACAGGCATCAGATATTTTTTGCCTCATTGCCATAATCATAGCTACTTTTCTTCAGAGATTCTCTAAACCCCTGGGATGCTGGGGAAGAGGGGCAAGGAGAGAGGCACCGCTATTTTTACATTGCGGAGCACCTCTGCTGAGGGGGGAAGAGAAGGCTCAGTCTCTCACTTCAAAACCTTTCCTTGGCCAGAAACCAAGGACACATAACTAGAAGAACTACACAACGTTAGACGTGGGAGATGACAAAGGCTACTCATGAATCCTACTATTCAATGTGGCACAGGGATGGGCATGAAGATACTGCTGAAACCAGACAGAAACGAGACAGTCCTGCCTCATCCCACGGCTCAATATGCTTTTTCAATGGCCCAAATGCCAGCACAACCACACTGCCACAGTCTGGTGGAGTCTCAGCACAGAAGGCACACTGAGCTGCCTGCCGAGGTGCACAAAGGCACACAGGAGCCTTTGTGTGACCCTTGTGTCCATTAGAAGTGAGATACAAGATTTCAGATTTCTTAAGATGACAAATATGAGGTTTTGGTCAAAGTAAGTACTGTGAGAAAGAAATGAGGAAGGACATGAACACATCAGGCATTTCTGTACTTGGGATACAATTAGCATCGCTGATACCTTTAGAGGAATAAAAAAAATACAGAATAGAAGATGGGAGATGAAGCATGAGAACAAAAGAGCTGATAAAAATAAAAGGTGATAAAAGCAGAAAGGCAAGAGAAAGTCAATTGTTTTTCTCTACTTATTTGTTAATGCAGTATCTGCTGCAAGTTTAACCACAGAGACTTAGTTCTCCATTGTCCTTTAGATGTATTTGGAACTGATGTACAGAAAGTATACAGAACTAAGTATTTTCTATAAATTTCTCTGCACTATTATAAATTTTTATTTGCAAACTATCACTTCCAATGACTTACATTTCACTCCATAAATGCCCTGTCTTTTCTCCAATTGGAAGTCAAACGCTCATAAAGAACTGAAACATACAGTTCAGAAATATTAATTCTATGCAGTAAACAGCTGCCCTTTCAACTCAGAAAACAAACCTATACAACACAGCAAAGTTGTCTGCTTTGACTTTAATCTGGTACTACTCAAGCACTTGTAACACTTCACTAAAATCCAGGAAGAGCACACAAGCAGAAAGCTTCCCATGCCCTACATGAGAGGAATTTACAATTGTCCAAAGCTGAAGCATGTATAAGCATCACTTGCTGGTTACCACCAATAGTTAGCAATCAGTGTCTCACGTATCTTACCTTTGAAATATAGGTAAGTTTGATGACTCCAACAGGTGGAGACCCAGAGGGAAGATTCTGAAACAGATCAATATTACAAGGTGAAACTGAGTTATTCTCATTCACATTCAGTGTTTATGCACAAAAACCAAATTCAATTTGACAAACAAAAACAAAGCCCTGCGAGTTTTTATAGACAATACACAATGTATGCTCGCAACAGGATCTAAACTCCTTGTTTATTATACACACATCTGTTAATCAACTAAAAACAGAAAGACTGCTAGAAACAATACAAGTAGTAATTGTTTCAGAAGTTTATGTATTTTACTAGAGGAAAAAGGATTCTTGCAGGTCTGCATCCAGGAAATCCGGAAAGAACACTTTTTCCTCAACAGATGTTGGCGCCTTATGTATTTTGACCTGGGCAGGCGGAAGGGACACGAAGTGACACTCATCTATGTCACATACTTCAAAGACCGCCTCACATATTTTCTAAAACATTAAAAACAGACTCTGATTTTTTAATATTAAAGCTACTGGCCAGAAAGCAAGGACACATTCTATATAACTAGAAGAACTTGCAAAGTTAAATAAGGTAAAAGGGAAAAACCACGATACTTCCTAAAGCTGCAGGTAAGCCTATGTATATTTAAAATCCAGATAGGATCCCTCTGTTGTTTTTACATCACAATGCTGACTTAAAAGCATCGATTCTTTGAGCAGCTGAAGTGATTTTCACAGATACAAATAGAGCAGCTCTATCAGGAACAAAAAGCCCAATGAATTTCTGCACACACTATAGGCTCATCCTATATCAAGAGCTGCATCACTAAGGATTAATAAAGGTCTCCACAAAGTGGCTCTGACTGCAATTTCTACAGCACCTCAAATTTTTACCCACATCCTAGATATATCACAGAAGAAACCGAAAAAAAAGGAAGTGCTTCTTTTCACTCATTGCGATAAAACATTTGAAATATCTCCTTATTTCCAGATTTTTTTTTCTCCTTGGTAAGAACTTCTGAATGATTTGGTCACATGTCACATTCATTAAGCCACAGTCTTATTTTTTTCCCCCACTTGTTTCTCTGAACACTGAGCTTCTATTGCATTTTAACTTGTTCTTTCTGACAGAATGGTATCCAAATACTCTGACTGCCGTCAGCTGACCTAGATCCTGTGCTGTCACTGCTTCAGTACCCAAACCCTAAGCAATTATCTGCTCTCCCCTACACTACAAAACACCAACACGCATACATTGCGAAAGTAACTTCTGGATGAAGGATGCCCTCAGTCATGATGGATAAAAGCTTTCCTCCTTCACATAGCATTCACATTGCAACACAATTGCAAGCATCATTAGAATTTCTTTTTTAGGTACTGATTCTGTTGAGATAAGGTAACCAAGAGCTAACTGACCCAAGCAGCGCAAAGAAAGCTACATAACTTCCACATGGGCTTAAGGGTGAAATAAAAGACCTGTGTAGTGAAGCTAGTATGTGATTTGGCTCACCTGGTTATATAGTACAGTACTGCCTAGTGCCTGCAAGAACCTGCAATGCACGTTAAGACACTTGAGAGAAAAAGTGTAGTATATCATGCTAGAAAACTAGTAACTGATTCAAGTGTGGTATCAAATTCCAGTTCCCATCTGATCCCCAATTCTCCTGTCAATACTTAGATTCCCATACACTGGCAACTCACTGATATTCAAGTTGGTTTTTATGTTTTACTGTAAACTGCAATTGGCAGTGCTTTAAGCGGAATATAAATCATGTTTTTCTTTAAAAGGCTGCACATATCTAAGAATACTGATTTACATTTCACCTTTTTATTTTATTTTTAAGTTTCCAGGTCCATAAAACTAATACTAAGCCCCCTCTTCAGATTTTTAAAAAATTTACTGAAGAAAAAAAGTTGAAATTGATAGAGGCCAAAACTGTTGCCAAGAACATCTCACCTGTGGGTTATCCATGTACCACACCAGACTATCTTCTCTTGTGTCCAGGATGAAGTACCGCCGCAGAAATTTCCCGCTATTCTCATTTTCTTCAATATCTAGGAAACCACAGATGCGATTCTGACGATCCACATAAGGCATTTCTGACCCTGAACATCACACTGCAAGACAAAAAGCATACATGTTACACAAGGTTCCTCATTACAGATCTTCCAACTGCTCTGTGCCCACCCACTATTTTTTGAGCAGTTTCTACTAGCAGCTTAAAGAAGTTTCTACAGAAGACTAGGTGAAGTATGGTTGTTTCCTCCCAAAACTGGATTTTTAGACTGGTCATTCTCACTTCCTTGAAACATGCACCAAGGCTATCTAAGCGGTAAATAGAAGAGCACTAAGGCTAGTTTTGTTTTTACAAAAATCACTAAAGAATAATCACAGATTCTCCTTTGCAATTTGCACAAAGCTGAGATAACGTTAGGTTTACACTTCCTCCTTTGACATTGCCTTTCATGGTCAAGAAAGGATCTTTGTCAGCAGCTCTACTGTCCAAAATGGTTTTTCACGTTTGCTCAAATAAGTTCAAGAAAAAGGCTTTTTAAAAACACTATTCACATTTCTCTTTTCTCCTACAAAAAAAACACGACTTCATGGCTAGCAACGGTATAAACAGACAACTTTTCACCCTTATACATTATGCAGTAAAAATTACCCTCTGTGTGCAGCAGAGACATGAACACACTTGCTAGTCCAAAAGTAGAATTCTCAATATCCAGGTGGGGCTAAGTTTGAGGGTCACGGGTTGGGGTTTTTTGTTTGTTTTTAAAGAATCTGTACCGCTGACCACTTATTCCCATTTTGCCTGCTTCGCCTTTTATGGCTCCATTTTTAATTCCCCCTTTGCTTTTTTATCTTAAGGGACAGTCATTTACCTTAAGAGCCAGCTCTAAAACCAGAAGTAAATTCCCATACTAATGCAGAAAAGCCAATAAGCCAACATTTAAATAATAAAAATCAGGCTGATGCCAATCTTTACTAGAGCAGGACTGTAACAATTCATCCGTCTTTACTTTTTGCTAAAGATAAATAAATCAAATGCCACACACCCAAAAATATTAACTCAAGACATAAAAGGTTTAAGCACTTCAGACCCTTTTCATAAAATCTTTCAGCTTCCTCGGTGTAATATGAAAGTTTAATATTTATTGAAATTTACTTTTATTATTTCCTTAATTCTATTTAAATAGTTACATGCACTCACACCGAGGCAGACACTCGATAACTATCTGTACGTAGCTATTGAGATACCACAGTACAACACGACACACTATTAAATACATTTTGAAGCATTCCTTTTTGGCAGATACACACTTCAGCACGTACTTCTTTCTGGGCATCAGATACACAAGTATGTAGATATCTGCCTGCACTTACTTGCCTGTGCTTTGTATCACCAGCGAGAATTTGACTACGATTCAAATTTTGCTTCAAGAATTTGAGAAATCATTTTGTGTTGTCACAATTCCAACACAAGACAAGAAGAATTTCTATTAACCACTTCTAAGTCCATTAACTCAACCTCGAGGTAATCAGCCTTTTTTGTACCCAAACACCACACAAATCTCCTGGTGCCAGCTCAAGTCCGAAATGCAGCCACCCGGGACCCGGCCTAACAAACCCCATTCAGGAGCACTGGCAAAAACCTTTGGAGACCACAGCATCAGAGTGATGACGGGCTACTAAAAATTGTGTGTATTAGAATGCAGTTTAAAACTACTGTCTCACACATTTTTGTGTAAAACCAAGTCGGCACACTTGTTGGAGACATTTCCTACGTGGCTGCAGGGACACGAAATGGGCATAAGCCTTCCACTGAGCCCTGACTGATTTGTTCTTTCCACCTTCAAAAGGTAAAGGAGTCTCCACATATAAGGTATACGATGATGGTACAAAACTTCAAAGGCACGGGTTTGATCTTTAAGAAAGTAAAAAGATTTTCTGAGGTGATTAAGTCTTCTTAGTGTGCGCTCACCATTTCAATATCACAGACCTAAGACAAGCTCTGTTAGTGAGTGCTGCTCGTAACTAACAAACCCAAACACTTGAGCACTCTCAAGACAATGTCATAACAGTAACTAGCGCTCATTCGTAATTCCCCCACTAGCTCTTGGGATCACTTCACACTGGAGTAACATCATCTTCCCATAAACACCCCCCACACGCCTGTAGCTGGGGCAGGCCGAAGGGTGGCTGTTCTCTGTTCTCCACCTCCACGCTGGCAGAACCTGGCACCACACCGTTTGAATTTCAGTCAATCTTAAAATTGTCATTTACCAGCGTTGGCCTAAATTGTCCGCAACATGGAGCACTTCTGGGACTCAATTTCAGCTTGCTCTAGAGCATTTCTGAAGCCCAGAAAAGCCCTGTGCCTATAAAAAGCAGCTACTGGTGGCGGGTTTCCTGTTTGAGCAGGCTGATGCTGCCTCCTCCGCAGATGTGAAGAAAATGAAACAAGGAAAACTTGTTTCTGAGACGAGACACAAATTGATTAAAAACCGCCGAATAAAACCAACCGGAGTTTTCAAAGCCCCTCTCCCCTAGGGGAGGACCTGCGTTTGAGAAAAGCATTAAGGAAAAGCGAGCGCAGCGTTCGAAACGCTCCTCTGTGAGCACAGGGTTAGGGGCAGCTGAACTGCAATACTTGGCTTGTTCCAGTGCGAAGTACAAAGATCAGCAGCTCCCTTATCCCTCAATAAATCAATTTCCACGGGGGGGGGGGGGAAATCCATACAGATCTTCCGTCTCAAAGTGCTAACATCTAATTTCTTGTCTACAAAATATTATTTCTATTCCTTTATCCTCTGATAGAAATACGGGATAAATGACCAGTTAATTTTAAAAACTGGTTGTATAATGGATGTTTTCTTCAGATTAGTTTGAAATTCTTCATAGGATTACTGAAGCCTGCCAGACTGACACTAAGAAACCTCAAGCTTTGTTACAAACTTGTAATGAAACGTAAAGTCACACAACTGCTCTCCAGTTTTAAAACACTGCTTCCATCACACCACACCTTGGCAGGAATCCACTGCAAATTAATACCAATTCTATTCGGCTTAACGAATCGTAATCTGCTAGTGCATGTAAAAATCGATTTATGCCCTTCTCCCAGGTACTAAAGCATCTGAACACGCCTGACAATGAAGGCAGAACTACCCCATGACTAATACTGATGTGACACCCAGCCAGGTGGCCTGCACAGGAAGGCCACCAAGCTGACAGCTCCCTGGAACTTGAAATTAAAGCTGATCCTCACAATATGAATGCAATGTAACAGATTATCATTTACTGTTTGTGAAGTTTTTATTTCAGGGAGCTATAAAACAAAAGTTTCCAAGTCTTTGTACGTTTTACAGCTCTTGGTTACATGCACACAGTTATTTTCTGCAGCATAGAGCAGTGTAAGAATTCTCCTTGCCAACTCTTACAAACTAATCCTATAAAAAGACTGAGCTCTCATAGAAAAAAAGCGGAAGGTATCAGCCCTGTAACAGATTGCATACAACCTCATTTTATTTTGCCTTCCCTCCCTGGAGTGGGAGGCAACGTGGGGCAATGACACTGCTGCTTCAGAAAAAATCCCTGTGGCCCTCGGTTGTTGCCATAACCCACCAGAAGCTGAAATATTTTTCAAAATATTTCTGAATTCATTTTCTGATTCTCTCATATATAGGAATTCGAAAAAAACCCTCACCTCTAAACTCCTCACTGAGGGCTGCGTTACAATCCAAACAGGACGTCTCACTTATTTTTGTAGCCTTACATCCCTTTTTCCAGCAGCAGAGTACTAATTTAAGGAGGTACATGCCTCGGCCCAACTCCTGTCGGATTTCCCCTCTCACCACTCTTTTCCTCCGTATACCAACATTCCTCAATATTTATATCACAGCTGAAGGCTGCCTGGCCTCCTGGGCACCACAAAACAAGTCACCGATCACCTTCTCGCAGCCTGCAGCTGTAAAGGCACAATGACACGACTAGAACCTGCAGGGGCATGAGGCATCTTGTTTCTCCATTTATAACCGACTGTTTAAGCTCTCCTACGCTAATTTCTATTTTTAGTGTCATGCCAACACCTGCTCTGGAGTTTACCTCCGTTACAGATCGGTGGCTTCCTCCATACTTCAAGTACAAAGTCTATACGAGACTATGACAGCAGCATGCAAGGTAGCATCTCAATAGCTCCATCTCTCCTTTGAGAGCTAGTGCTTCATTTACACAACACAGGCATAAAAACAGATCTGCTGGCTCACTGTAGGCAGGGAAACTCGGTATGAATGAAGGGAACACGCAACAGACTTTGTACTATCCGTATGAAAGTTAGACTGAAAAATAAAGCAAGACAGGCACTGGTCCTTAACGCCTTTTAGGTTTATTCTACGTGTATTTTCCCTGAACTTTGTGTGTGTATATATATATAATTTTTATTATTTAACTTAGACTGACACTTAAACTTCCTGCTAGCATTTGGAAATTCGATCCAAAGTTCAAAACTCCACAGAAGATTTTTAGATCGTTGTACCAGGCCGGGCCGGGACGGAGTTAAGACAACTGAGAAAAATACACGACTACTTATTCACCTCTATGACATGGTGAACAACATCCATAAATACAGGTTGATAAACACAACACGGTGCCCTGAGTCACGCTCACGGCTCCGACTGGCAGCAGCACCCCCAGCCCTTTGAGGGGCTGCTCGACCACTGGGTGCCCTCAGCAGTTACCGAGAGCCTCCTGCAGTAATACAGCAGTTCTCTGGCTGGTTTTATTTGTCACTGACCATTCACTGGCTTCCCAAGGGAAAAGGATGAGTTCAGACTGTCCTGCTTACACCTTGAAAGACACAGCAACAAAAGCTCTCCTTGCATATGCACAGGGAAGTAAATGGGGAAACCCTGAGACAACCAGAGGCTCTTCTGAGCTGAAAACAAGTCATGTTAATCTTCAGTACAGTTGTTCACACTTCTTTATTTTCACCCCCCTGAAAAGCTTTCCAGCAGGGAAAGCTGTATAGACAATTCAAGTCCAGAAATAACTTCCCACTCATCTTTCCCAGACCCCGTAAAGTCCCCCTTTTCTTAAGCAACCAAAACATGACAGGGAAAAAAGCTAACCCAGGAGCTGCAGAGATGACTTGGGCACTACTCCAGTGATAATTTAGGACTGGCTGTTTCCCCAAGATGCTTCACTGTCCCATTTCTCTCCCAGAGGGCATGGCAGCCATGGATTGCTTTGGGTCAGCAGATGACACGACCGACACCAAGCCATCAGCAGCATGCTGCAGATGAGAACTGGAAGCCACCAGGATATGCTGACCCCTAAGTTTAGATTTCTTCTCTAATGTGGTTTGAAAAAGAAAAAGAAAAAAGCAGCTGCAAAGGGCAGTGTTTACTTGCAAGGAAGTTCTTAAACATATGAGGCTAGTCTTCAAAATCTAAAAATTAAAAAAAAGTACCAGCAGGCTCTGTTATCCCCAACCACACTAGGAGGCACGCCAAAAACACAGCCCTCCCCCAGCACCTCTCCAGCTCCCAGCCAAGCCGCAGTACAGAAGTGTCACCATTCGCGCTGGTGACTCACGCCCGGAGCACAGCCGCCTTATCTCGCACTTGGGCCTTATTCAGCCATCGCTGGCTTCAGAACGTCTGATCCGCTGTCTAACAGGAAGACTTGTTAGATTGGGATTAAATCAGCTATTCCCTCCTCTTCCAGTAGGCCTCAAGTCAAACGGCTGTAGTTGTGTTCCGTACTGCCTACACCTGAACACCCACACGACCCAGAACAGCGCGTGGGAAGAAGCGCTGCAGCGGCAGTAACAGCTGAAGGGACACGCGGTGAACGTGGTGGCCACGCCACCTCCCCATGCTCTCGTGGCTGGGCCTGCTGGCAGCCAGCCCCGCCGGCCTCTTGGCTCCCAGACAGGGATGGGGCCACGCAGCCGGCTCTTCACCTGCAGGTTACACGGCAGCAGCATCACCTCTGCCTCGGTAAAGCCTTCAGTGTGTTCTCAGGAAAATGTCCTGATGTTCCTCAACACGATTCCAAAGGGTGATGTACAAGATCCACGGTGGACCAGGCCGATGCTGCCTGCAAAGTTCCTGCAGGAGTTTCTACAAGTGAGGTTTCACTCTCTTAATATTACCCCTTGCCTCCATTTTGAGGTATTTGTATCCCAAAGCCCTGGGCCTGGTGTTGCAGAGAAAAAAGGGAAGGCGCAGGAGAAGATGCAGAACTCCAGCCCACCACCGACCTCTCGAGAGCCAGAACAAAACCCCAGCGGCTCACCTAACAGCCCTTGCCTCTCTACAACGAGCGTTTTAAGAGGAAGCACCCCATGACACGAGGCCACGAGATGCACCCTTGAAATACTTCAGGGGTGAGGACTAATCTAGAAAGCAATCAAACAAAATCAGTCAAAAGAATACAATCACAAGTGCAAGGTTTTCAGAGAGCCAGGAGCGGAGTTCTTACCACTCCATATTGACACCGGGTAATACAGAGTTACTCAAAGCGAGATGTAACCATAGAGAGAAGTAGAACAGGAAAAGAAAATATAGCTGTGCTAGCTTCAATGTGGTGTGCTGAAAGCACTGAGGAGTACAAGCCGGAGGGAAACTGAGGAGTATTGTAATATTGATAGACCACCTCTTACATACAGATCCAGAGGCAGGTTTCAGATTGAAATGCAAGCATATCACACTCAGCCTAGCGCCATGCAACTCCACGTGTAAGGCACCACAGCCAGCTCCTGAGAGCCGGGTGTCTGCAGCCTGGGATTTCACATCACACCCATCTACCAGCCTGTCACATGCTGTGCTACTACTACACGAGCACAAGATTAAAGCGACATTTGCAATTTTTGTCCACAAAAAGATCAGAACAAGGCATGTCAGCCTATTTTTAACACTTGCAGCCAACTGCAAAGTCTAACAAGAACTGTGTAAACACCTGATGCTGTGGTTCAGTTCAAGCGTCAAATGAACACCACCAAGGAATATTTGGGTTGATTTTTTGAAATGGCAAAAGGATTTAATGAAACCAAAACACTCTAAGCAAGTAGCTAATGATCAAATCAAACTTGGTTTTATAGATAACTTCAATGCAGAATCAAAAATGCAACACTTCATCCACATTAAAACTTCTGTGATGAAAAACTGTTGCCATTCAGATTTCACCCGGCTTATTTTCATGTTATAGGGCTCCACCACGCTCAGCTTGTGGTGTAAGGCACTGTAGGGGCAGCACCTTGCCCTCCAAAGGCTGGGGGACTCCCCCAGTACCTCGCTGACTTACCAAATCACACCAGTGCTGCAGCAGTTGGGACTAATCTCCGGCATCTTCAGCAAGAGCAAGTTCAGCGAGAGCTCTGTAGTTAGAAGAAGGCTTTGTCTGCCTCCTGCAAGCGAGCCAATGCTCACTTACAGGAGACATGCCAGATCCTGTTTACCATGGAAGCTTAATTTTCTCTTCTGACCATCAAATGGCAAAGTTTTCAGGTCACTGCCTTCCTTTTCTTTTTTTTTTTGAATACTTCTTAAATTAAAGAAAGGAAAACCCCACTCTCAGTAAGAGTCTCCTCTGTCATAAACAGAAGCCCCATAAAATAAAAGCTTCTCTATGACCGTGCAGCCGCTGTGCTGCAAAACACTTCACGTGAAGCACAAACTTTGCTGTAACTTATCCCACACGATTCTTTTCGAGCATCCTTCCTCCTTGGAAGCCAGCCGTGAGCCTACAGAGCTGCCCTCACGTCAGGCACAGCCCATGCCTGCTTGTTGAATTCCCTCCTCACCTTCTGCATCTGCAAAAAGAGGCAAATGCTGGCTTGCTGCACGCTTGTCCTGCACTGACACCGGTGTGTCTCAAAGCGTGAAGTACAAAGCCTATGGAGGACGACAACGCTCCACCCCCAGAGCGATCCCAACACCAGCAGGAAGCCACCGGGCTCCTGGCACCTGGCAGGATTGCCCCGTGACCTGCGCACGGCAAGACGGAAATACTCCAAAGCAGCACAAATCCCGTGTATGTGCAACGACATGCCTGGAAATCCCACACTCACCGTGAGCAGGCAGCACTGCTTTTCAGCTTCCCCCAGGAAGGGAACACATGGATTTCAGAAAGAAATCCTGCTCTTTTAACCCCCCAAAAATAAAAACAGCGCACCAACACAAGCTGGGAAGACCGTATAAATAAAGAAACAAATTTGCCAGATGAATTATGAGTGCAGCCTAAGTTCTCATCTGTTATCTTAAGCCTCCCGAAAGAGTTAACCGATACATTACCAACTTCCTTTGAAGCGCAGCGTTGAGGACGGCTCACTGCAGTAACAAGCCTGACATGTAACTGTTCTAGCACTTAACAGAGGAGCGCTTAATGAAGGCACTTGTCTGAACACGTTCAAACATCTCCTTGGACATGGCATGTAAATGCGATGGGGACCAAAGCACCCCCAGCGAGCATACGCAAGATAATTACATATTAAGGTAATGAATTTATCACAGCTCTGTCGGTATAGGGGCCGTTCCTGGGGGCGTAGGCTCTCAGCAAGGAGAACTCACGTTTGCAAAGCTTGGTGAGGTCTCCCCTCTACTTTCAGTTTACAACAGCGACGAGACCATTTAATATTTCCACCTGCAGAATTGTAAATCCAAAACGCTTTTAGCTCCATAAAGTCAAAGACAGCGCTGCATAGGAATTGCTAATTATCCCCCAGCCCGGGCGGGGTGGGGTACAGCCGCCGATCCTCTCTCATTCTCCTTCACATGAAAGTCGATAAATCAAACACAACTTCAGGCACTCTGCCCACCATGCCAGCAGGAACTAATAAGCCACACCAATAGCTGAAAGGTTCAGAGGTAATGCCTGCCTAGAACAAAAACCGTTTCCCAAAGAGACCAGCTGAGAGAGGAGCAGGGAAGCTTTGCCAGTGCTCCTTGAGCAGCAGGATCACACTAGAAAAACTTTGCCTGGCTCATTCAGGTTTTTAAGCATTGCTTTTATATTTTATTATAAACAGAACGATGCAGTTCTCCTCAAAGCCTTCACAACCTGCTTTCTGTCTTTTACACTGAACTGAAAGGTTTCCAGTTGAAAATCGTTTTCCCCCTGACTCTACCCCTGCAGCAGAAGAGCCAGGAGCCCCACAGGTCCCAAGGTGCCCGACGTGTCCCCACAGTGTCAGTGAGAGCAGGGGGCAGAGGAGCAGCCTGGCCCAGGCCACACAGGCAGCTTCTGGCAAGGCGCTGAGCTGAACCTGTTCCCCAAGTCCCGGAGCAGCAGCCTCACCACCGAACCACCTTTCTTCTACATAAAACACCTGAAACTATTCAGATTTTTCGAGGCGAAGGCATATGTTCAAACCTGAAAGCTGTTTCAACTGGTGAATGCCACAAATGTCTACCAGACCTGCAACTCCCTGCCTGTGCAGATAACATCTCTCAGAGTAAGTGGCTCACACAGTTCTGCACCAGAAAGCTTAATAAGTTCCTTCTCCAAGATTAAAGAAACACCTACACATTCTAGATGCTTCGCTGAGTCCCTGGAGGGAGAAAACGCTGCTTAGTGCTGAGACAATGAACCAAGCTTCCTTCCTTACCAGTAACAAAACCCTGCTGCTGTACCTAGCACCAACAGGAAGGTGTTATTTATAAAATAGAGCCAGACGCGAGTATCGGAGTGTTTCAGAGTTAGGCCACCGCATGGAACAAGCCGACCTCTGACCTACAGATTTACAAAGACCTCATTTCAGAGAGCAGAGTAAGAGCAGAACACTTTTTTTTTAATAGCCCTGCCATCTCTTTCCACCCAACTCATTTCAGTCATTTTATGCATTAACATAGAACTTCAAAACCTGAACTTGAGCTTCTTTTACCAACCTCTTCAGCACACGTTTCTTTATCATCACTTTTTAAAGAAGCCACATTACCTTTCTGTAAGGGAAGCTCACTGGAATCTTGATACTTAAGTTCCTCATGCTATTTTCTAAAGCATCGAGAGCAGCATTTATGGCCACGTCTTGCTGCATTTTGATTCAAAATGAGAAAACCACACACGTGCTTCTTGCTTCCTAGTGACATCTGGATTACTTACTCCATTTTGTAAAACGTTGTATGCCAGATGCAGTTACCTCAATTCACATGTTGGCACTGAAGCAAGTTACTGCCCTCTATTTCCATGCAACTGTACAACTGCAGGTTTACTTGCCTCAAAATCCCAGCGAGCACTTGCTGAGGGCGTTTTCTGTTGCTCCTAATTATCAGGGAATGAAATGAATTGGAAGAAAGAAAGATGCGTTCCCCTGCTGTTCAGGCAAAGTTGTTCAGACAAGCTGCTGTTCAGGCAAACAGCTGGTCACAAAGTGCACAGCACCACACGCACGCAAGGGAACTTCACACTTTTAGCACATTCTCACTTTCCCATGCTTCTGGTTTGCTGCATTTTGAAGCGACGACATGCGGTATGATAGGTGTCAGCTCGAGTAACCAGAACCATTTAGCAATAACGACATGGACGGAATTCTGAACCTACTAAAATAGATTAAGAATTTTGCAGGCCTGGCATCCTGGGCCTTGTCCAATACTGCATTGGAGACTGTATTGCAAGCAGAGATCCCTTTAGAGAAGTGATAAGCACTGTAGAAAAAACTTCAGGGCATGACTAAAATCTGCTACAGTCAATAAAGCCCAACTTGTGCACTTCCCCTCTTCTACATTAAGATTCTGACATACAGACTTTATTAGTCCTGGGGTATGACTTCCTTGTCTTCTGAAGCACGGCTGCTTGGAAAAACCAAGGCCATCTCCTGCATTTGGGTTTTCCCCCCTTCATATACACACCTTCATACCCCACACATATGCCCGTCTTCTATCACTTGGTTACTGCTCCTGAGGAAGAACAAATACAGGGGGAGAGGAGGAAGAAGAAAGCATTAAGATGTTTCCTATTTTCTTTATACACTACTTCTTCTTTTGTAGGTTCTCCGATTTAGATGAAAGCATCTGTTCTTCCAAAACCCTTAAACACTGCGATCTACCTGTTGGTCACCAACTGCACATCTTTTTATTTCCACCTCTGAAATGCACAAACACACAGATATAAAACAGAAGATTGCCCAACTCTAGTTATGTAACTCAGAAATAGCTTCAGAAAACAGACTCCAACTCCACAACTTACCAACTCAAAATCAAGTTTTCCTACAGTAACGAACCAAAATAGCAACACTGAGTAGCTGCAAACAAAGAGATGCACAAAAATCTCTCTTTACACAAAGCTATCGCCAGCGGCCCAGCATTCGCTGCTCCCAAGCCAAGTGCCAGCTCTATTAGAGCACACAAACACAGTGCCCTCCCTCGAGTTATCACTCTCTGCAGTATCAGTGCTCCTTATCCCCGAATTACAAGGCTCTCCTCCAAACATCATCAAGGCTAAGAACCTCTCCCTGCTAAGACAGGCTTCAGGCCACTTGCTAACGCTTACTGATGTGACAAACAGGAAAGCAGGACTGTCACACCTCTCTGCTTTAGAAACCTGATGGAGACTTCGGTGTTGCTACTTACGTGAATCTAGCAGCAAGGAGTAACCAGGAACAGGACACAAAACTGCAGGGGCCTAAAAGGCAAGGCTGAGGCAAGTTGCAAACCCACTGTTAAGACTTACTAGAACGCAGTGAATTCCTGTGAATTTATCCAACACGGTGCATCACAAGAAGAAAGGATTAAACTCTGAGAAAGAGCTCTTCCACGGACAACTGGACTGCTCAGTTTGCTTGGAAGTTGCACCTGTAGCTCACTTGTGAAATAACCAATGCAAGTCTTCAAACTTCATAATAACTTTTCAATCAGAAGTAGAAAGAAATACAGCACAGTAAAGACAGACAGAAAGAGGAACTCATCGTACACCAGCCAGCCGGAGATGCCACATGCGGCTCCATCTCAGTGAAGGTTTTGTTTGTGCTGCTTCATAACGAATGCAGCCTAACTATGTAAAAAGGAAGTGGATGAAAAAAAGAAAAACCCTGCTGGATTCCACAGCACAAAGCTATTCTGACACTTCATAGACCACGCTGTACAATCAAACACGGCTCTCCCTCCACCTATGGGGTTGGGTAACAGGAAGGGAACAGAAACTGCATCTTCACAGGCGCGATGCCCTTCCGTCAGCACAGCAAGCAGTTTGTCAGAAAGCGACAAAAAAACCTTACACCGTTCGGATTCCTGTATGTGCAGGTGGCTAGGGACCTCTTCAAAAGCACCGTGCGTTCATAAGGTGAGGTGGAGAAACCTAAATCAACCTAAAAATGTAGGTTATCCTCCCTCTCAACAAGTAACAGCATTTTCTACGTAACTATTAGCGATATAACTCATCTTTTCCCCACTCGGAGATAAACCGCTCGATGTTCGATCAGTTAAGCTATCGCTATCAGCCAACCGATGAAAGTTAAAACATAATAGCTGCTTTCAAAAGCAGGCTCGAAACCGAAGCGCGCACCCCGAAGAGCTTCCCAGGCGAACAGCTTCACCCCACAACCTGCCGCCTCCGGCCAGGGCTGCGCACCAGGGGCACCTCGGGGGGCCGCGGGACGAAGCCAGGGGGGTCAGCCACGCACCTGGCTGCGGACACAAGAAAAATCACAGCTCGAGGGCCGCTTGCAGCCCCTCACCCCTTTAGGGACACGCTCCCTAATGGCCACGAGGCCGGCCCGCTCACCTCCGGGCCGTGCCAGCAGGCGGCAAGCCCCCCCCCCCGCCGCCGCGCCCCCCCCCGAGGCGGTGCCCTCCAGGCCCTAATTAAAAAGTAATTAAAATCGTACCGGGAGCACGGCGAGCCCGGGCCCGGCGCGGCCCCGCACAAAGGCCGGGGGAAGGAGGAAGCCCAAGGACGCGCCTCCCACGGGGCCCGGCCCCGCTGCCGGCACTCAGAGGAGCCCCGCGAGGAGCCGAGGAGGGGCCGCGGGGATGGGGGTCCGGCTGCGGGTCCCGCTCCGCTCCCGGTCCCGGTCCCCTCCCGGCACCGCTCCGGGTCCCGCCGCGCTCCCGGCCCCTGGCGGCGCTGCGCGGCCCCGCCCGGCCCCGCCCCGCCGTGCGCAAGCGCCGCGGCCCCGGCGCGGGGCGCTGCTGGGGGTTGTAGTGAGGGGGGCGGGCGGGGAGGGGCCGCTCCTGTCGGCAGGGCCTCACGGGAGGTGTAGTCCCACGCCGTGTGCTGGCTTGGGGAGGGGGCGGAATGGTTACGGTGTGCTGTGGCTGTGGGGGTGGTAATTAATAAATACAGGGGCATCCTCCTCACAAAGGGCAGTACCGTGGGCACCGGACTCGAGCGACCACAGCGTTGTGGTGCTGGCACCGACAGGGCTGCCGTGCCCACGGCGAGGGTGTGAGCACCAAATTCCCTGTCACCATGAGGCCCACACGCTGATCCAGGGCACTTGGCAAAGTGGTGTCGTGCTTGCTACAAAGCCACTCGGTGTGCAGCACTGACAGGGAAGTGGCTTCTTCCTGTGACACTACCAACATTCCCATGTGACTTTACCAAAAGTTTTACGTGATTTTACCAAAATTTCCATCTGGCTTTACCGACGTCTCCCCATGACATTACTGACATTTCCCTGTGACATTACCAGCATTTCATGGCGCCCACACCTGAGGGCCAGATCCTCAAAGCCAGCCACAAAGAGGTGCCCAAACTGTTGATAAAGAGCAGCTGAGTTCAGTTTAAGAAATGGATTTGGCAGTGTAGCTAACAGCAAGAGAATTGGGTTTCTTCATTATTTTCTCTACCATCTTCAGTTTAGTTCATACAGCAGCTACATGCTCTTTTCAAATATAGTTGGCAAGAAAGAGTACTGTCACTGTTTAGTACTGTAAATGCTTCTTGTAAAGTCTTTCAAGGGGCAGTGAATACAATCCTCTGTCCCATTAAAAGGGGAAGGATTTGTACAATAACCATGTACAATAATTACAGCAAGGCAGCAGGGTGACGCAGTGCCTTTGTCCAGCCTTGTGGCCGGCAGCACGCCTTGATCTGAACCCCACGGGTACATCGCCGCCACGTGAGGCAGAGCAGCGGTGGTTACAACGCTATAAACGATGCCGCGGCCATTTTGTCCGCGGGGAATTGAGACAGGGAATATGCAAGTCATCGGTGTTGAACACAGCGGTGGTGTGACCTGGAGAGCTGCACTGTGGACTGCAGCCTGCTTTGGACCAGGTTCTGTGGGAGTCCAGGAGTTATGGCTCCAAAATTCATGCCAATTTCAGGTCTATGTAGCAGACATACACAGGGGAAAGCATGAGCTATCAGCCATTACACAAATACATGTTTTACTGCTTATAGCAATTTCCTGCTTTTTCTTTTTTTCACATGCAATTACTCTGATTTTAACATTAATTTTAATGGAGAGGGGCCAGTAGAAAATAATTAATTGTTTGGGTGTGTGGAGATTCCTCCACTCCATTTCTCCTCTTACAGAAGGCCTGTCAGTTCAGATGCTACCTCAAAGCCTTTTTGAAGCCATCAGCCACTATTTTCCTAGTGGCACATTACAATTTCCAGTAATGATACTTAACCAATCTGAATGGGAATCTATTTCTGTTTTAAGCACATACTAAATTTATACTCAAATTTTTAGTGCTTTCCAAAATAGTAATATTTTTTTCCTAGCTCAAAGCAGTGATATCTCTAAAAATAGAATTCATTTGAACTCGGTTCTTGCATGTAAATACATCTTTGTTTCAAGCTGGCATTTAAAAACTGTACTTTACAGTGAAACAAAAGCTGTAATCAGAGTACAACAATAAAAGCTGAAGTCAGCTACAAACAATGCTTTACAATTCCCTTGGCAACTTTTTCCTATCAAATCCTTGATAGGTCACACACTCTGCAGCTGCACGAGCCAGAATCTTTTCAATCTGTACTCCATTCACAATTATTCATACATTTTTTTGGATGATTTTCACTTAACAGTGTTCTACTGGAGTTAATACAAGACAATTGACAGTAGCCAGCACAATGCCGTCCCTCTCCCGCTTCGGTCCTGATTTGGCATTTCTGCTCCTGACAAAATGACCGGGATTGTGGCAGCTCGCTAAAGGACTCCAGGATGTGGCCGGCCTTTGCACTGTGCATGGAAAAGCTGTTTGCAAAAGTGATGTGCTGGTTTTGCAAGCAAAAAGCCAAAGTGATCAAAAGCTGTTTCATAACACGTGCAGAGGGTGGTCAAATGAAAACCGCCTGGCATTCTACAGTCTGATGCACCTTCACTTTCAAGTACTCTCTACAGCCTCCCCAACAGGGTTTGAATAACCACTTGTGATAGTAAGACTTAGGAAAGAAAAGATGATTACATTTAAAAGGGGGATACATTGTATTGGAGTCTGGTAGCAAACCTCATATTTTAGATTACCATATTTTCCATCATGGAAGATGTCTGCAGCTTCACTTTTGAGAAGGTCTAATTTGTCCGATATTTGCAATTTAGTGAGGAGAAAATCATGTAAATAAAGAAGTATCTTTGCGTAAGAAGAGATACAAACTGTTAAAAATAGCCAAATGCCCTCTGTTAAGTGACACAGTTCACAGACATTTTGGAATATGCGCGTGGAGAACCAAGAGATGAAGAGCTCAACCACTGATCAGCATGAGATGGAAAAGTCATTTGTCACCTACACCCCTCCCTCTGTACCCCGAGTATGTCTACACCTTATGTGTATGGAAACCTAAATGTAGGCATCTCTAATTCCTCTACTTAAATCCTCCTTCGTTTGGAGGCTGGTGATGGCTGCAATGTCATGACATTGTACTGTATGCAGCTGGTACATAGCAACTTAAAGCTCGGCTGTGCTCACTGACTCAGAGGTAATTCAATATTTTTAATCCTTTCTATTAAGTGTCTTAGTGTAACAACTGAAAGAAATTGTAGTGACGAATAGGTAAACCTCAGCTATGAAGTGATTAGATCACTCAGATTTATTCCCATTCTTCTGAAATACAAAGTACATGTGCAAAGATTACAAAGGACAGAATCTATTTTTTACCTACCCTGCAATTTGTAGAAAATTGCAAGAATAAAGTCTGCACTGGCTTGTGCCCTATGCAATGCCATTGGCTTCAATTTAGAAGTTGGCTAAGAGCCCAGTATATCCAGCAGAAATACAAGTCAGGCACTTATTTCCTCTCTGTTGTCTCTATTCATCCTTTTCAAAAGCTGCCAGGTATCCTCACAACAATCTTCATGCCTGTGAAAATAAAAATAAAAAAATAAATATATATATAAAAAAGGAAAAATAGTTGCTTGCGATTCTCATCATTGAAATGCAGAGAGTAAGAGAGTTCAGACATAAATTCCTTTTGGGATTCCAGTTACTCATAATATAGTGTGCAATAGGTAACGTTTGTTCGGTGACCTACGGAATTATGCACCTATAGGAATAAGCACAAGGAGTGATAGAAAAAGAACTGCATGTAATTTTGTTTTCTAACCTCACAGTTTTTACTTGTTTGCAGTTCCCTTATTTGAAGTGTAGCTTTGCCATGCTCCTTTCCTATTTTTCAAGGTGGATTATTACGTTCCTAAGCCCCAGTCGTCGTCATTTGTCTTGGAGGGAGAGTTGCCAGGTAAAGGGCTGCTCTTTCTGCTCCTTCTGTTTTTTTGTTTGTTTGTTTGTTTGTTTGTTTGTTTTTTAAATTACATTTCCTTGAGTCAGCCCACCAGTGACTTCCCCTGATTTGTAGGCATTTATTCTTGATAAAGAAGGTGCATTATCTCTGTCCTCTCTACTCTATGGGCAAAGCAGGGTGAAGAGCCTTAAACCAAGAGCCATTCTTGAGTGCCCTGCAAATAGCTTCAAACATGACACTGGGGGAAAGTTTCACTCAAGCCAGACTCGTAGACATCTGAACAGTAAGGCTCATCTAAAGACTTCTTTCCACTTTTACCCTAGGACAGTTTTTACAAGACTAAAGGAATGACAGCTTTCAGTGAAAGTTTCCAGAACGTCTCATTCTGGTACTGCAGGGCTTTTAGTGCCATTTCGTTCAAGTCGGGTTGACCGTGAGTGAGATCAGTCAGAGAGAATGAGGGAACCCTCACGTGTGGCCCAGCCTGCTGGTTCCAGGCACAGCCCTAAAACCCCGTATTTACCCGAGTGAACCCCAACCCCTGATACTATTGTAGGGCTGTATAAATTCTGAAATCAAATAAAAATCAGCCTGCAGTCAGAACAGTAAAATAATGGTTACTGTACTTCTGTTTAAAAAATTAAGAAGCTATTATATTTATATAATTTTCTATATATTTTTATTTAATTTACGCAGCTGCCCCATTTGGTGATATTGGTATTTAACTATGATGCTGTGTACTGTTCTTTGAATTTGAATTGTTTATTTCACAAGGTATGGAAACTCCCAGTAGAAAATGGATATACAACAGTAAAAATAAAAGGTATCTACATTTACATAGGTACATATATGCACACATAAATATGCATATCAGATGTATGCATCTTGCATAATTAAACAGAAATATTCAACTATTCCAAAATATCAAAATTCTTAACTTTTCTCATTGTATTTTCATGATGGATAATTTTATCCAGCAGAGGAAGTTCATCAACTTTATACACGCACAGAAATAAAGAACTGTGAACAAAACCTCACTTCACTGCTATAAAGAAATTATTCTGCCTTACACAAAACGTTTTTGTTAAAACTAACAGTTATGTTACAGTGGAAAACAGGAAAAAGCCTGGCCAGTGAATTGCTAAGTGTGTGGCAAAATGCTCTCACTATATCCTTTTTCTGTGGGTTCAATACTGCAAATTCCATCCGCAGGCAGCAGGCCTCCTGGGCACTATTTTAAGAGGAGTGTTACTGAAATCAATGGGACTGCTTTTTGTGGAGGTTATGGCCAGGCGAGGCCGTTACTGCGCTGACACCTCGGTTACTTTCTCTGGTTGTCTCCAGGTATAGACACTTTCTGAAGCTTGAGAAGATAACAGCAGAAATCCCCGAGCTATCACTAGCTAATGGGTGGTGAAGGTGAATGGAAAATGCCCTCTTGATCCCTGCAGGCAATTAGCTGTGAAGAAGGAGGTTTCCCTGTAGTCCTTGCCTCACAGCAAGACTGCATGTGATGAGCGCCTCGAGGGGAAAATGCAGGCAAGCCTCTTCCCTCCATGCCTCCTGAAGCCAGAAAAAGAGCAGAAGCATGAAAATCCCAGCACATATAAGCACAGACTTTAATTCAGAAGCTGCTTTAAAGCATATTTAAAATACACTTTTTAAAGCTTCTAAGTGAGATCCAAAACTCCACTTCTTCTGGTAAAATTGTATAGACAGAGCTTGGAATTGAATCTCACTGGGAGGCTGAATTCATTCAGGTTAGCTGCCAGTCACTGGATCTTGCTATTTATCTGGTGCTGAGGCAGAGAAGCACCCTGACAGAGCTGCTGTGTAAGAACTGACACGGTGATGAAGAGATTTCTCTGCCTTCTGAGTTCTCTGTTTCCCTCAAAGCCATATTCAAAGGCTTTGAGTTCATTAGCACTAGGTGTTTAAAATGCTTACGTTGCAGTTACTTTCTTCATTCCTGTTTGAATATTATACTGAAGTATACACAGTGATGCTTCAGTTTCTATGAAACAATGCATTTCTAATTTTCTTCCATCATTTTTAGATATGTTTATTACTGAAAACTGAAAAAACACCCTTATTCTGTTTTAACTGTGTCCTTTTTCATAAAAAAGTGTGAATTTTCTCTAAAATTCCAATAATAAAAAGTTTGAAATAGTTGTCTACCTGCAGAATGACTTTTTTTTTCTTTTTTTTTTTTCTTTTTTTTTTTTTTTTCTTTTTCCGAAGCTTAACAGATGAAAGCTTAATCTTCTTCAGCAAAGGGCGTATTCTGCACTGAAATCTATGCTAATTGCCCGGAGGGCTTTCAGCTTGCCCTTCTGTTGCCTTCACTTACTCAGCTCAGAACCGCACGTTGTCTCTTGTTACTGTGCTCAGCAGCAGAATACCCCAGAGAAAGTCAGCACACTGCACTGATAATAGCTATACTTGTCGGGGGGTTGACGTCCACATCTGAAAGTATACAATAGTGTAAAACTAATTTCTTACAAGAAAAAGTGGTACTCTACTGGAGCGCATAGAATGTGAGGCACAGACAAGGAGAGACATTTTTATTTAGTTAATTTTTCACGTTGTACTGTATTACAGCAATTCTTTGCAATGATATTACAGTATAGTACAGAGAAAAGTGTGTATGGTATGGATTTTTAATCCTGTATTTGTACTTTTGTACTTTTCTGTGGAGCCATGAGCCAATGCTCCACTGTAGCGACACAGAGCCCCAGGGTGACAGTCCACATTGCAGTCCCCCCAGGTGGAAGCACGAAAGCTTTCATTCAGTTGCAGCAAGATCCCAAAGCCATTCGCAGTGCCCTGCCCTTGGCACACCCTTCTGACTGAGCCGTGTCTGATATTTCCCATGCTGGGAAAAAAACTTTACTCTGGTTTCTCTGTGGATGGTGTAACACAGGAGTGACTGTGAGGGCTCCTGGGACAAGTTGCCCACAGAGGCTGTGGGGTCTCCTCCTTGGAGATCTCCCAAAGATGCCTGGATGTGGCCCTGGGCACCCTGGTGGGTGGCCCTGCTGGGGCAGGGGGGGACCAGATGGGTCCAGAGGTCCCTGCCCACCTCAGCCAGCCTGCGATTCTGTGAAGTCCAGAAGTGCCTCAGCCCCGTGACGCACAGCACAGACCCAGCACAAGCTCATTTGATAATTGTGGATGGGGCCAACGTTTCTCCTGTGTTACTTTTGGATGTGCAGGCTGGGTGCCAGGCCAGGTGTCACCTCACACCACAGCTGGCACCGAGGCAGCGTGACAGCCAAAAGCTGGCCTGTGCCTCAGGGCATGTGGCTCATTCCTCTGCAGCGTCCTGACCGAATCCATGCCACGGGGCTGTGCTGAGGAGGCAGTGAGAGCTCAGGAGAGAAGCTGGAAGGCTCCTCCGTCGGGGGCAGATGACGGCGCTGCAGGAGCTACAGGCCTTCAGGAGCGAAGTCCAGCATCTCCATCAGCACAGAGGAAGCAGCCCCTCCTGGCTGAGGGCTGGCGTGCCTCTGAGAAGGTTGCAAGCCTGTGGATGTGTCTTCAGAGCATGTTTTGTGAAGACAAAGAGCTTTCTTGATTTCTGTATACACAGGGAAAAAACTGCAGGGTTGGGGAGCAACTGGTAACGGTGGCCCTTAAAAAATGTGCAGGGACTGAAGTGTGGGAGACCATGGTTAACAGCTGACATTGTAACCTGTAAATTCATCAAATAAAGTAAAAGAGGCAATTATTATAGATTTAATAAAGGATTAATATACTTCTACAAAATCCACCATATTAATCCACCTCACAGTCCCAGAGAAAGCAGGCCTATACCTCAATGTGGATGATGCTGGAGTTATCCACAAACCTTCAGTTATGTTCTTAGTGGCTGCAGCAGTGGCTACTGAGGTGTAAATCCACTTCTACATTTACTATATTCATCATATATGAAGTTACAAGGTTCTGGGGACTTTCTCAAATTCCAGTGTTTTAGCGCCTGGTGTCCCTTCCCAGGTTGTTCCCCAGGTGCTGTTCTACATCTCCTTCAGAAAAATCCTTCTGTAGTGTCTCAGGTTGGTTTCTAAGCAGAAGAGCTGAGCTCCCTTCAGGCCTAATCACCGCTGAAGCCGGTGTAGCTGAAATGGCTGTCGTCTGTCCAGGACAATCCCACTGTTTCCTACCTCAATGCTTCTGAGGAACTCCTGTCATGAATCACTCTTTATACCTCCCTTTGTGTCATCGTGTGAGCTCTGCTGGGTTTTAAACATGTTTTTACAGTAATTGGTGCAGTTATGAGCTCAGTTGCCCAACACAGCCCCCTCTTGCCAGCAGTGCATGTCCAGGAGTGGCTCTGAGCCTGTGACTGCAGCCTGGGGTGAGGACCAGGCCCAGATCTGGCCCCATGGGACATGGGGAATGGGGTTTTGCTGCCTTGTGCCCAGGGCACACAGACAGTTCTGGCTATTCCTTCTCCAAGGATGTTCTAGGAGAATTTTTTTTCTTCCAGTGCCATTTTCCTAAGCCTTGGACCCGTCAACGAATACACCCCTGGCTGAGTATTGAATTGAACCACTACTGAAAATTGTTTAACTGAAAATCCACCCAGCACCATTCCAGATGCTGCTCTAGCTTGTCTGGCTTTTCGGCATTTCCTCTCTCTCCACCGATTTTCCACTCTTGCTAAAACCAGCTCCACTGGTTGTAGCAATAGCTCGGAGGGGTTGTGTAAACAGAGGTATTGCTGGGTCATCTCCAGCTCTGCTAAGCCAATGGCCGGGCTGCCTTCTGTTTTCCTTGCAATCTGTCATCCCAAAGGTGACGGATGTTGACAGCTCTTCTCATACCGCACGTTACCATCGACCTACCACGCTCATCCAGCAATAATTTATCCGTGTTTGCCAGGTGGCTTTGCATTTCAGAGGCAGAGCCCCTCTTTCCGTGGAAGTGGATTTTTGTTTCCCTTGCTATCTGGAAGGGTGATGTTTCCACAAGGAACATTGGGCTGTACTGTGACATTTTAGGATTTTTTATTATTATTGTTCTGTAGACAGCAGGGCTATGGAATGCTTCAATCTTTTTTCCTTTCCAACTGAGTGCAATTCTGGTATTAGTAATGAAAAGTTGGCTGGTTCTGGCAAGCCTGCTTTGTCTTGGGGAAAAGATAGCAGAAGTGATTTATTCCTTGAATTACTTGACAGGCTCATCACACTTTTAGAAACAGCTAAAGGCAACTGTAATGGCGTGTCTGACTGGGCATGACCACAGTGCTATGAAAATACCTTTGCAGATGTTAAATAATGTCTTAGGAACAACTGCACACAAGGATGAGTTAGGGTTAGAAAGGATTAAGATAGAGATGATGCAGGGAAAAAAAGACAAATATTTGATGGCAACAAAGATGCATAGCTCTCATTTTAGTAGAAGTTAGTTACAGTTTTATTAAAAGCACCTTTCAGTTTTGTTAAAACAGCCTAAGTGAAGTGTCTTGTGGTTCTGTTTTGAATTAATTTTTAACCAGCAGGAGCAATCAAAATCATTAAATAAATTCAGCTCTCTGTCAAAAGCCTGGCGGTGTGGCTCACAGTGGCAGAGCGTGGCCAGATCTGACATTTCCAAGGAAGAAGTTGTGCACACATAGGAGCTCGCTGGGCACAAGCCTGGCCCGCAGGGCACATCACCATCCCCTTATCTGCCAAGCTCCTTCTCCAAACCAGTCCTGACACTGCTGCATAGTTTGAGGCTGGTGGGGAAAGTCTGTCCTGGTTACTTGACTGCAAATTGCTTAGAGTTACACTTCCATTTGTCCCCTCCACTCCTTTTCCATTTGAGAAATCAGCAGTTGTCGCCACATGAGATGGGGGAAATTCAACATTTCTTCCCCTCCTTGAGCCCTGGCGGCAGCATCTGCAGAGCTGGCACTGCTGGGGGACCCCAAAAGTGCTGCCCGCCACCCTGGGGCCCAGGAGGTGTTTCAATTAAGAGAGTCAATTAAGAGACTGTCAATGCTATAAAACTGCCTATTTACTGAGAAACCAAGGCTGTGATAGGAAGCCAATTTATTCCACAAAATGTAGGAGCTGAGATAAGGAAGAACAAAGGACAAAAGGAAAAAAAAAAGGCAGAAAGGATGGGTGATGGCTTACAATTACATGACTAACCAGCTCACCCCGCAATGATTAAACATTAAACTCCCACAAGCTAAGCAAACAAAGAAATACCCTCCAAATTCCCCAGAGGCTTTGTCTTAGCGGCAAGGTCTGTACTGGAGGGAAGAGCAGGGCCACGTCCTCCTTCGCTGGATTCCTTGCTGCCCTGAGGCTCTTCCAAGGAGAGAAACAAGTGACTGCAAGGGGCCTGTGGGCATGAATTACCCAGGTGCAAGTCAGTGGGGCTGTCCTGGGGTGCCAGGGGCCATGGGGGACCCTGCCAAAGGGCCGCAGCACCACTCCCAGTCACCTCCGTAGCACATGGAGGAGGCCAAACCTGCATAGCACTTGCGGGCTGCACAAGGCTGATACAAACGGGGGTGCAGCATAATGGGGCTGTGCCTCGGCAGAACAAAAGGTAGGGCTAGCCAGTTGCAGCTGGTTGAGTTCTCATGTCTAATAATTTAATCCAACCACACAGAAGGCTAAATTAAAATATACATATTTATTTATGCTTGCAGTAAGCTATGGCCTGCTTGCAGCTAGGGAATATGGCTCAGCGAGTGACCCAGAAGGCTCAGAAATGCTTGAACAAATGTGAGTGCAAATAACAGTGGCGGCTTAAGGACTCAGTTTTAAAGAGCAAAACTGCAGAGCACTAAGGAAGTTAGCTGGCAGGAGAAATGTCAATGGAAATAGTGAAGTAGAGGAGCAAAGGAAGAGAACAGGGATGAATGGGGGAGAAGTTAAAAAAGGAAAGGGAATTACAGAGCTGACAAAATCGGGAGGTTACCAGGGAGAAAGCAAAGAAAATGGGGACTGGGTTGTCCTCCTTCAGATGGCAATGGTGAAATGAAAACATTTTGTTGGGACATAGAGCAGTCGCTTTAGTCTGGCTCCCCTCACAGCCCGATAACCCCAGCGTGGCACAGCCAGGGACCTGGGAGAGCCACTGCTGCGCAATCCGTCTGCTTTGCTTTGCTTGGTGGCGGTCATGCCATCAATATTTTCCACCAGCCTGGCCCGACTTGCGTGTTCAGCTGTTTGTTTGTTTACCAACAGAGAAATGTCTCCCACATCTGTCTGCATTCTCCTCGCAGCTACATCATGCTTCCTGCAAGTTCCCACACTTGCGCGCTGACCTTTCCAGGACGGTTACTTAGCTGGTGCTCGTTAAACACCCTCGAGCTTAACTCACCTAACAAAACAACAAAGCGACCAAGCTGCACCCGATGAAAGCCGCCTTGGCCTTTACATAATGTTTTGCTAGTTTTAACAGACAGGTTGAGTGGGGATGCTGCAGAGCAGCGGCGAGATTACATAGTAGGATATTTCTGGAGACGTCTAGATTTCTAGAAATACAGATGAAATCATAACCAGAGGAGAGCGCAGCTGTGCAAGGAAGAGGCAACTCTTATTTCACCTCCATCAGAGGGCCAAAATGAGTCCAGCCCCAGTTGGAGAGGCTTCTGTGTATGAGCTCGTGCAAAATGCTGTGTGTGAACCTGGGAGTGTACTGCCTACAGGAGTTATCTGCTAAGGGGTATCTCAACATGTCGTACGTTTCCTAAAACATGCCAAAGCTGTAATTACACAAATAACCAAACAGGGGTTTTATTGAACTGTCTCTAGGAACAGCTTAGACTGAAATACACAGCCAACGGGTAACTGCTAAAACTTGGGCAGAAATTATTGCCTTAAATTCCCTTTCAGAATAGTGATTTAGTGTAAACATGCTGCCTCTCTCTTTTTTTTTTTTTTTTTTTCCAAGCAGAAAAATATGTTTTATGCTGTAGAAGTGTGCACATGGTCTTTGGCAGAATGTTTTCCCAACCCCAGAATTACCACAAAACATGTATTTCAAATGATGAGAATCCTGAGAGTATTTACAAGCATAAAAGTCCAACTGCAATGATAGATGGATTGGGCTTAATCAGAAATAAACAGTGCCCTATTCATAGCCATTTCAAAACAGCAAGAATTTTGCAGATGTTGTTAGGTCAAGATATATAAAAAGATGGTTTATAATGAGCAGAATGTGTATGCTAACGTCAAGGCAACCCCTCTCAGACACATGTTTTTCCCATAGCTAAGTGACTCTATTCCCCGGTGGCTTGGAGACGAGCTCTTTTCTATCACTCACCATTGCCCTAATTCCCTTTGGGCGAAGGAGGGCTGAGGAGCACAGTGAGAACTTGGAGGAACATGGGAAACTTGGCTTAAATCCCGTTCTTGGCACATCCATCTTTGCACGAGCTATGCCCCGTCCCAATCAGAACCTGCCCAAGTTCAGGGAAGGTCCCAGAGTGGCTCTGGGGCATCCATCAGTGTCCCGCAGATGCCCCCTCCCCTTGTCTGGGAAGCACGTCTTCAGAAGACTCGCCCATCTAGAAAGAACATTTGGAGAAATAAATAATCCGCAGCCTTTTTGGCAGCATAAAATATCCCAAATCGCATCTCTGCAAGTAGATTTCTGAGAAACAGGGGAAGGAGAGTGATGGCCGATGTTTTGTGCACTGAAAGGCGCTCTCCGTACCACTCTGCTGCACAATATTTCCACTTTAAGACATACCAAAAAGAGCAATTTAGACCCAAGGTGTGGATCGAATTGTACACAGAAAAGCTCTTACCTGTGGGTAATGATGGTGGCCAAAAGCCGTGGACCAAAATTCAATGTGTAGAAGTGTGGGAGGACGAGGGGACATGGGGCGGAGGGCCAGCGGGGCACCCAGCAGCGTGTAAACTCGTAACAATTTCAGAAGCAGCTCCACAAGTTACCTCAATTAGGCTCATTCAGGATTCTTATAAAATCAGAGCCCACTTGCAAATCATAATTCAGTTAAAAATAAATTAGAAAATATGTGTGGAACTGTGGGAAAGCTGCGATGCGAACACCCCCCAGACTTTCTCTTCCCGTAATCCAGAGCCAGGTTTTGTCATCCGAGCCCATGCCTAATGCCGGGGGAACTGCCAGTTTTCAGCGAGAACCTGTGGGTAATGGGAACAGGCTGTTGATCGAATTTAACCTTCAAATGAGCATGGCAGGAGGAGAGGCTGCAGTTGTTTATTTTCACTGTGACAAAATGATTACTGGGCTTCGCCAGTCCTACCAGGTGCTGAAAGTGATTCTCAACTTAGGAAACACCAGCCCTTATTTACTCAAGAAGAGGTGGAAGAGAACGAGTGTGTGTCATGAGGATTGGCAGGGATGATGTCCATGCTTCAGCTCCTACACCCAAAACCAACTGAGAATCCATATTGCAAGAATTGCTCTAATTTATTGCTAATTTAAAATTCTAATGTGACTTCTGCCTAAGCAATTGGGTCGGCAAAATAGCTGCAATCTCATTTATTTGAACTTTTAGCAAAAAAAGCTGTTCTCTTTTTCAATGACAAAGAGGTAAGCCTAGGCCCTTTGTTTTCCTGCCGTGAAGCAGACAGTGTGTAATCTATACCTGAAATCTGAGTTCTGCAGACAAGGTGAAAAGAAACACATCTGACTTCTGAGTAACTCTTCAAAGGCTTTAACATCTGTGTGCACAGAGGAACCACAGAAAATATCTCCTAAATAACCTTTTGCAAAAAACCATGCAGGTTTTCACAGGAACTTGGTATTCTGTTGGGAAGTACAGTCTTTGTTAAATACTGTTAATTTTAATAAGCCCTTTCTTGTCTCGTGGTTAGACCACAGGTCTCTATGTCCCAGCACGAGGGGCTGGTTCCTGCTCTTCGTTCTTGCCCTTCGTTCCTGTCTGACCTAGATCCCTCCAACTTTGACGCTCACATTTTAAATGCTCGCCCATCTCTGCTGCTCAGCTGAAGGCACATTTGCAGAGCACTGTGGAACCATCAGAGGAGAGACATTATTTATTAGTGTAATTTCTGATTTCAGTTCCACCCACGCAACCTGCTTCTTCGTGCGTAACAGCATAATTTCTCTGACTTCCTTTCTGTGCAAAGGTTTGGTGTTATCTGCATTAGGAAGTATGATTAAGGAAAGAAATATGCTTCTTTTAAGAAGTTTTTAGAGAGATATACTTAGCATGTGCTTTTCCTTTCACAGAAGTGATTTTACTTTTTATTTTTTTTTAAATGCTGAAACATCTGAAAAACTTGCTTCAGCGAGTTTCTTTGCTGAGATGCCCATTTAATACTTTCCATGAGGGCTTGATTCCATGTGCCACCAAAACAGTCTTCTAAGTGCTAAGCATCCATTTTTGTCACCAATTTCTGTAAAAATTAAGAGAAGTCAAACACTCCAGGACTGAGCTTTGGGTAGAACGATTCTCATGGAGGCTGTACACGCTCAGGCAGCAATCGTACAAAGCACTGGCACTCATGCACAGAGTGCTTTATTTACAGAACCTTCGCTTATCAGCCATCTAGCTACCTGTGCCCCTTGAAACTCGCTGCAGCTTCTACGAAGAGCCAAGTTAGGTATGGTCACGTGCAGATGGGAGGATAAGTGGGTGAAAACTGAAGTTAAGCAAAACCCCATCAGCAGTCTGCTTGACTCAGCTCTTTAAACAAACTGCTAGAAGACAATGTAGATTTTTTAAGTACTCTGTGCTTTTGTCATCAGCGCTGAACAACAGCGTTGGAGCCAGCATTTTTGTCGTTGACTCAGTAATTGTTGCAAAATTCTGGACATTTCTCTGACACTCTATTTGCAACTACATTTTAACATTCATGGACTATGACTCTTTATTATTATTTTTTAAATATCCGAGTCCAAACTCTTTTATTGCAGTAAACAATTACTTGCCACAAATACCACATCAGTGTCCGGATGCAGCAAGAACAGCTGCGTTAGAGTTTGTCCTTCTCCAAAGGCCTACCTGGCTTTTCCAAGAGGATCGCGTCACCCCAGATTTTGGGTGAGCTGCTCAGTACTGACTCTCTGAAGAGATAATGAATAAAATTCAGTCAAAATTCTGTAATGCGTATGTTGTCCAGTTTATGTCCAGAGACTGGCACATGGTCAACCCAGCAGAAGTGCTGGGTTAAGGCCACTGCTACTCCGTGTGTGGCAAAGGCCTCAGCAAGCCCTGGCTGAAGTAGGAGTGGATTTCCTATTGCTAGGATTAGAGAGCTGAGAAATGTGAAGCGATAAGCACATTCTCTGGTATTGGTGTCCCTAATTTTGTGCCCCAAAGTGGTCTACTGTTGTGGTAGAGGAGAAGGTGGCCTGCAGGCGCTGCGTAAGCCACGTGGCTGATGAAGTTCTCCATGGCAGGAGTGAAAACACTGAATCCCGTGCCAAGGCACCCGAGAATACACGTGATTTCCCCACAGTTTTTTGCCACTATTTCAAATTAATGGGATGTTCTAGAATGTGTGGTTAACTAAGAGTGTTTCTGTGTAAATTGAGGGGATTCGAGAGGCCTGGGGAACAGAGGGCAGCAGAGGTCCGGCCTGCGCTTCCTCCATCATCCCAAGCAAGAGGTGAAAGCTCCACACCTTGTCGCTGTTTCCAGTTCTCGTACCTCATCCAGGCTGGGCCCTGCAGAGGTACATTACTTATGTGGTTTGGGTTCAAAATGTGCCTCCTAAATGCCAGGGCTCTGGTCGGAAAGCACCGTCCCAGCCCAGCCCCGTGGGCATGCGGTTCGTGTCGGCGGGCGTTTTGCTGGTAGGCAGCAGCAGCCTGGAAAGCTCCGCCAGCAGGCTGGCAGAAGAGCCCGTGTGGCAGAAAAGCCATGCTCACCACCGCCACCAATATTATTAATCAGCCCACGGTTTGCTCAGGCAGGAAATTGTTGCTGACCACTTTAATTTAACTAAACAAATGAAACCACCCCATTAGTCATTCAAATCTAATAAACCGCAGAACACAGAAGAGGAAGTGAGCACTTTAAAATGGCTTGGAGAAAAGTTCGCACTTTGTTTTGCCATTTAATTAAAGCCAGACTCTTTACAGGAAAGGGAATAATTAAATGGCAACAACATGTGCACGATGATAACCTTTCTCGGTTGGCATCTCAACATGCAACTTTCTGCTGGAGGTGGAGGGGCTTTTAATGCTGCTCTTCACGTTCCCAGAGCCTTACCTGCTCCTCAGGAAGAAAAGAAATAGAAAATGCATAGAGTACTGGGATGGGCCTGTCCCACTGCCTTGTTGGATGATAAAGGGCTTCGTTAGAAAGGGATCGTGACACTTAGCATTTGCAGATCTTCAGAAACCGACTGCCTGTAGATAGGCTCTGCAAAACACCTGAGATTCAGCTGCTTTATGAATATCTCGTGTTTTTTTCTGATAAGCAAGTGTTCAAAATATCAACAAAATATCATTGTGGTTTTAATAGCTGCAGTTCTAGCACTAGTTAAACATGTGATATGATTTGTATGCGTATGTAAATATTGTCTTTGCCATCAGAAGGCAGAAAAAAGCATGAATATACTTGCACTGCAGGATGAGGTTGCTGTAATTGTTTGCCTTTCTTCTCAACATCAAATCACTCCTCCAAATGAAGGTAATTTCACAAACAGACAAACGCACCATTTTTGCTATGGGAATTCTTACCTTGCTGTAGAAGTGGTTTGCTGAAGCTTCGAGTTTAACTGCTTTTACCTGAAAGAAGACTTCATAAATGGAAATTATTATTTTTTTGTGGCATTTTGGTTTCTAAATACAATTCAAAAAGAAAAGCACTGGCACCAGGTACTCACAAAGACACTAGTGAGCAAAGTTTTCTTGCAATGCTGCAAAAGCCATGAAGGCTTTTCCAAGTGCTTATGAGTTTGTTCCTCGCTGTACAAGGTTCTTCTTTTTGCATTTAGCCCCTTCACGCTCAGGGGGATGATGAGTGCTGTAAAGTTGTGGGGGAGTTCAAGTAAAGAAGCCCATATATTTTGTAAAATCACCTTTCAGTCACCACCAGAATGAACTGGTCCCATGACTCTTATCCATACGGCACTTGCCTCCGCCCTTCCCCATCACAGGTAGGCTGCCAAGTGGGATGCGATCTGCTCTACTTCCCAATCTTAAAAATATCCTCCCTACCAGCCCGGCTAGTCACACTTAACTTGTTTTGCTTTTTGGAAGGGGTTACAGATTTGACATCCTAGAAAACATCTGTGATTTTGACGGGAAAAAATATGTGATTCATAGTTTTCCAGAAATATACGCATTACACATGTAACATGTTGGCACCCCCCGGACAACGCGGTAAATCCTGAAATTTCTAAATATCACTTCTGTTTCTCTGCCACACGCATCTGTCCAAACAGCACAGCCAGTGCTGCAGAAAATGCTCCAAAACGGTGTCACTTTGCAACCATGTTTTCCAGTGGCACGGAGGAATATGGCGATACAAGGAGATGGGGCATCAAGAGCAGCTAAACCAGATCACGCAAAAGAAAATGATTTGTAGAATACATGGAAGGGTAACGGTAGTCAATCCACTATGCTAAGCATTTATTTATTTCTGTCTCCACCTACATCATTTGCAGGGTACCTAATATCCCCAGGTGTGCCACAAAAGCTATTTCATGGATGCAACAGGGCAGTAAAAGCTTCCTTCACAGGCAAGGACCTGGTGCCCCAAAGTTCCCCACCAGCAGTCCCTGAGCAGCCCTCAGCTCCCACCCAACCCTGCATCCAGCAAAGGGCCGGAGGCAAGGGAAGGGGTGAGCAGATGTGACCGTGGAAGCCCGTGGTTTCTCCGTGTGATACCTGTGCAGCCAGCCCAGGTAGCAAAGTGCACAAAAAGCTCATTACACAAGTGCTGAGGGCCCTCTTCCTCTCCCGTAGCCTCCCCAGCAGTTACTAGAAGTGACGGCAGAGCTCTGTTAAAAAGAAAAAAGAAAAAAAAAAAATACAACCTAAGCCCCCAACTTTCAGAGCTTGTTTAGGATCCTTTCTGGTGTACCTCATGCTTCGTGTTTGCTTAAGCAACTGTTTAAACAGTTTGGGTTTGCTCAAGCACCTAGATTTATGTCCTGGATCAGTAAATAAACCTGTAGCAGTATGCTTTCCTGCACTCACTTCTACCCTGGCTATTGCAAAACAAAACAAACCAAGTAGAAAAAAATGCATGTGTGCACAGAGCCACAGTACCTAAATAGGCATCTTTAATGAAAAAGATCAGAAATTTTAGATTTGGTTAGTTGTAGGCAAACACACAGCCTTTTGTGAGTGCTTAGCTCCAGGATTTAGGTTCAGTAGCATCTCTACAGCGAAAGCAAAATGATATCAAAGCAAAAGTGTTGGGACAGATGACAAAATATGAATTCAGAAACTCCGTGGCTTCGAGTTGACTTGGCTTTGGCTCGAGCTGCAGAATCCAAGGAGCTCTGGCTTACATGTTGCATGGCAGAGCTCATCATTTTCCACCTATTCTGAAATGTCGTTTTGTGATGAATACTCATTCTAACTATTAGGTGAGAAGAGAAATTTTTAATAGACTTTCACATTGTGTACATGTGGGTAAGCGTTTAGAAGAAAACCCCTGCAAAGGAGGCAGATACCGACATGGAGCCGTGCTGCACACAGACCTGTTACCGGCATGCCAAACCCTTGCTTCTGAAAATATGAGCTGGTAAGGTTTAAATCACAAACACACGATAAAATGTACTTGAAATGATGCCATGTAAACGAAGGGATTGAAAAACAGCTATGTATCTCTGTCCTATTTCCCTTTCCAGGAAGGAACATCTCTTGGGTAATCTAAAAACAAAACAAAGTAGCAGAAAACTTTACTTAACCTCAAGCTAATTTCCTATCCGGACTAAATTTAGCTGTTTAGATTCTGTTTGGTGTGTGTGCCTCCCAGCCTACTGCCTTTCAGGGGGATGCTTGCTGTTTACCTACTGTTAGAGCCCTCTAGCTAAAACTGGCTGGTTGCGTTTTGGGTCTTAGCATCGACTTTTCACGAGACTTCACTTTTTGGGTCGAGGCAGCAGCGGCGGCGTGGCAGCACGAGCCTGGAGGAGCTGGTCCTTGAATTTCTTCTGTCTGGCAAAGCCCAACCTCCGCCTAGTAAACAGCTCCCAGGAATGCACTCGAGGTGACTTCTGCCTCTCAAGGAGCAGGCAAGGGAAAGAGCAAGAGGATAAAAACATTATCATAAAAGCTTCTCCACACTTATTTTGAAAGAGACAGTCGTGAATTCAAGGAAGATCAAGGCCGGGACCAGACCAAAACACTTATATTATTTTTCCATGAGTCAAAAGTTATACTCAAAACAAAAATTAGCCTACAAACACCAAGGCCCTGCTGATGCACTAAGCATTTCCCAGCACAGGTCACTTCTGCCAGCCTCCTGCTGAAGAAAGAAGCAATCTGACAAATGGTCTGGAAATTTTTTAAAACTTTATTCATTCCGCCTGTCTCTGTCCTTCTCAAACCTTTAGTTTAAAGGCCAGAAATTATTTGTACTGTCATCAAAGCCTGTAAAATAAAGCACATAACTTCTGAAAGGAGCATGAAAGAGTAAAAAGTACATTTAAGGACTCTCTAAAATGGAGAGCAAGTAGCTCTTCTGGACGCAGGGATTTGGGGAAGCTGAAGACCACAACCAAGTGCTTCTTCTCATACCCAGCTGAGAATTGCAGCTTCTTCGTGGTGGGGGTCTTGCCAAGATAAGGACTCCCCAGGTCACCAATCTATCGCCAAAACTAGGACTGAGTAATACCTGCTGCTCACTTCAGCCTGCTGAAATAGGAGGAAGAAAAAGAAGGGAAGAGAAGAAACATTTTTTAAGCAAGTGAATTAAAAACAAAACCAAAAACAACTTGCAGCCAGTTTTAGGTGTAAAAAATAATGCCATTATTGACATGAGGCTTAAAGGCGATGTCAGAACAAATGCTGCGCAGGTCCATGGGCCTGCGTGCGATGGACAGACTGGGATTTAGCATCTTTTCCACTCCTGCAGCAGCAGCTTCTCTTTCTCTCCTTGGCATTAGCAAAAAAACACTATCACAGGCACAGCAAGCAGAATCAGCTGGTTACCAGCAGGACATGAAGCGGTAAATGATTCAAACAATTAGCTCTAGGAAGGAAAAAAAAAAATAAGAGAATGTTTTACTGTAATAGTCCCATTTTTCATCTGGTGACACCCAAATCTGTCTGAGGGCTGTGAAAGCTGATTCAGGGCCGGTTTTCGGAGTAATGTGAAGGTGGTGTCAAGGACTGGTGTAATACATAACTAATAACTTTTGTTGAGTAATTATTGATAGGAAATAAGTGATTCAAGACAGAGAAGTCTCGCAGCTGGCAAAATGTAGTCATATGCTGCCAGCGGTGGAGGTCACGGTAATGCTGAACTCCCTGATCCACAGGGCTTAGGTGGCGCTCAGCAAAAAAGGAAATTTATCTTCCCTGCTGTTTCCCCAAATAGCTGTTAGTGGAGCAAATCAACATCCGCAGAAGAGAAGAGGTCTCTCTTGTGAGGTAACATCCCATATGTTTTCAATCAGAATTTTCCATATGCTGCCCTTTGTGGATGCGTTTTCAAGCCATCTAAACAGCCCGATTGCAAAGAACGTGCACGCACCGCTCGGCTGAGCGCTGCCACTGCAACAGCTTTGAAAGGAAATGAAAGAGAAATGTGAGTCATTTGCTTCTCCGAGCAGCCCTGCACCCATGGGTCTGGCCCTGCTGAGGCATGGGTACGGCTTTGCAAAGGGATCCTTGCTTGCCACAAGGGAGCTGCCATGCCTTCGCTCTCCTCCCCCAGGCAGTGCCAGGTCTTCGATGCCTGGGTCCAGGTCATCAGCTCAGAAAGTGGTAAAGGAACCTAGAAACTGTTTTTCCCACCAAAAAAACCACCACCACTACCAATAAAAAAACAATCATATGCTACTTCCATTTTCTGAGGAGGAAACAGTGATTTGTCTCAGCCTGGGAATTTGGCAGCTTTTGGTGAGAAAGGAGTTAAACAGCAAGTTCACATTAACTCTGGAAGAAAACATGTTGTTTGAACTGCTTCTTTCCAGGGTAAATAAGCATTCGTGTTCCGTAGCACCTTTTCTCTTTGAGGTGCTGTGTCTCTGGCTTGGCAGGCTTTTGTTGAATCCCAGCTCAGGTCTAACACAAATAATGTGCCACACCTGAAGATGCAGGCACGCTGGAAAATGCCAGCATAAGAAAAACAAATAAGAGAGGCCCTGAAATGCAGCCTCCTCAGCAGACGTGAATTCCAAGGCAGAAATTATTTACCTTCTGAGGGCTAGCTCATCCACTGAGCTGTGCTGAAAACCCAGACGAGTGTCCAGCAAATGAATTTCACACTATGGCCTTTTAAAGTGTTGTAGCAGCACCAATGTGGCTGGCAAAGCCCCAGATCCTATTTCTCGTTTGTTCTGAAGCAGCACCTCCAAGACACAGTACTACATTTCACCCCAGGTCTCACGTCCAAACACAAACCTGCTCTGTCTCCTCAAGAAGCCCTGGTTAGCAGCCGTGCTCTGGGGGAGCCTTTCCCCTATCCACGCTCCTCAGCCCAGGACGTGCCCTCTCGTGCCTGCGGATGATGGACTGCATGCCGAGGACTTCCCTGTGGTTAACATCAGCTCTCCCTGTGTGACTGTCACAGCTGGACATGAAGGAGGTCGTTGCAGACTGGCTGAGGTTGATGGGGACCTCTGGGTCCGTCTGGTCCCACCCAGGCCGCCTGCCGCAGGGTGCCCTGCTTGCTGAGGGACTCCAAGGAGGAGGTTCCACAGCCTCTCCTATACACAGACGCATTCAAACATGAAATTAAATTAAGTAATACCCCAAAAGGGCACGTGCTCAGGGTTAAATTAACCTCGTGTAAATCAGCACCGAGAACCAGCAGTTCCATGGTGGCACTGTGTGACACCTGCCTGTTTTACCACACAGGCCGAGGACCTGTTCTGGACATGAACCAGATTTAGGAAAAGAGTCTGCGTACCCTGAATGGTTTGAGTTAAACTCAATTCCCAGAGTAATTCATGATTTATTTTCTGGAGACTTCTGATTCAGAGCTCCAGAACTGTCAAAAGCTCACTGTAATGAGAGTCACCTAAAGTTGTATGTCAGGTCAATGAAACTCTACCTACCCCTACACCCTCTGCAAAAATCTTGGGCTCTAGGCAGCAACTGGGCACAGAGGGTAGGCACCTCTGAGGTTGATTTCCTTGTTCCCCAAGGGAAGAATGTGGGGGAGTTCAATCTTCATGCCTTAAAATGGTCTGACAGTACACCAGTAATAAACACCTGTGGTGTTCACCAGGCAAGACCAAGAGAGACACAGTAAACCTGGTGGTGACACTAATTATCAAATTTAATAGAAATGGTTAAGCAGCATATCGTAAGATGCAAGAAGCAATCAGAACATGCAGAGACCTCATTTTTTGAATGCTTTGCTACTCCAGCATCCGATGAAAAAAACGGTTCTTTAATTATGTAGTGTAAGGCTTTATTATGAGCTTCACACAAAAGGGTCCTAGTTTAAACTGCATAGGAAGTTTCAATCCTGTCGTTTCATTGTTTCTGCGGACCTGACTTTGCAAGACTAATAGCGTTCTTCCCTGTACTGTGTGCATCCTGTACTCACAGAGCATTTGCTGGTAGTCAACTGCTGGCTTTACAGAGGAAGCTGTGTGAAAATACTGTATTTTCAACGGCCTTAACAATGAACAAAAACAGAGCTCACGGTAGTAATGTATGTACCGTGTTACACATTGTTCTTGCTCTGAAAAGGAAGAGGAACGTGGTCGGCTTGTTCAGAAATGAGACAGAAATGCCATTGAGATTTCATTTCCTGTAAAACAGCTTGCAAAAAGCTACAGTCACTGCAGTCCTACCACAGGTTTTTGGGCAGCATCTCGTTTTGTAACATCTGCCCCATCTTTCCGAAATCACTCATCCGAGGTTAAAAAGGCTAAAAATGGGTCTGCTTTTAATTAGCAAAAGAACCCCAACAGCTCGGGTGGATTGTGAAACTGGCTGGCCAAGGACAACCCTTTTGGATGGGGAACGGGGATCTTTTCCCCTGACCGCTGCTCCAGGTGAGGAGTGGGAGGGAAGTCTTGGGGCTTCTCTGCAGCTACACAAGCCTCGACATGTCTCGTAATTAACATATTCATTAAATAATCATCCCTTGTGTGTCCAATGATGGTCAAGAGGCCGCGAGTCTCCTCGCCACAAGCAGCAGTGCAAATACCCTGTTGGAAGTTAAACCCTGCTGAAGTAATTGTTTAAAGTATTTGCAGCCAAGCAAAAACAGGAAAATGTTAGATGTTGCTTGTGTGCTAGCTGTACACACAGGCTAGCTATGTTCAGGCTCACTAATCAGCCTCCAAAAACCATGGGATGGCTTGAAATCTCACTGTTGTTTGGAAATTAGCCTTTAGAGGCTCTGCTTGTTTAACTCTGGCTTTATGTGACTCACAATATTTTTGGGGTGGTGAATGCTGATTTAGCTGCTTCCAGCTAAAAACATTCTTCTTCCTAACTACAAATCATGGGATTTGTGAAAAAAAATTGCAAGAGTTGGCAACATTGTGCATATGTTGGGTGGCTTTTATGGGAAGAGAGGTCATCGACGGCCTCTGCTTTCCTCCATCTGTTCGCATGGAGCATAGAAAGGCAATATCATTGCCACACAAAATCAGAAAATCACCATTATATCATAGAATAACCCGAGTTCAAAGGGACCCACAAGGATCACTGAGTCCAACTCCTGGCTCCACACAGGACTACTTAAAATGTAGATAGAAATGCCAGCTGCACTTTAAAAACCCATCTTCAAATCCAGAAGCCGTCCTGGGGGAACTGTACTGAGAATGGTGCTATGATGGTCACTTTGACCAAAAGAAAGCATTCTGAACAATATTTTAGTTTGTATATATATATTTAAATATAGTGTGGCCTTTTTCTGGGAACTTCATTTCCTCATCCCTTTCTCTTCTTCCTCCCCTCCCACCTGAAGTGATGGCTACCATAAAAGAGACTCCTTGGTCCCAGATGCATTCCATTTCCTGCAGTAAAAATTAAAATCATTGCCTTTTTTGTAAATATCTGCCAAGGATGGAGATGCACGACTTAAGAACTTTCTTCAACTGCTTTAGTTCTAAATGATTAAATCAGGAGGATTTGGTGAGCTATCCAGCATTTTCTAATTTGTTGCCATTGGCAGAAGCGCTGCAGTGAGTTACATCCAAACAAATTTGGTGGCAGCATCTGCTCTATAATGACCTAAATGTCTAAATCTAATTTTAGAAAGTGACTTTTAAAGAGTTCAAGAAAGGCTTTCACAGCTTGGTCCTGATTTTATTTTCACTCCTTTAAGCGAAGGGCTGATTCCTGGCATTTATATGGGCAGTGTTGGTTTACAGGTCCGTGGTAGGCCCCACGCCAGACCCACACGCAGTCACAAGGCCCTCACATTTTCAGATATTAGCACTGGTTGTGATGGAGGTGGAGGGGGGCTGAGCCCTCAAAGCTGCTTTGACTTACCCAGAAGCAAGCCTGAAGGGTGAGGGAATACATTGCAATACCCACCTGATGGAGCTGAAGAAAAATGGGCAAGCTTTGGTACTGAGCAAACCTTCAGCAGGCCTGACATGAAGCAGAAGTTAAAACCTATACTGGCATTTGGTGGAACTGGAATAACGCTGGCTATGCTAACCAGGCAGGGCACTTCAAACAAAAAAAGGTGCAGCAGAGTGGGCAGGATGTTGGCCTGGGAGGAGTCACCAGGCCACTGGCAAAACAACAAGGAAAAAACAGCAGCAAAGTTGGAAAGGTGCAAGGAACCCTGTTTCTGTGCAGCCTGTGTGTGGTTGCTGCTGCACACTGCCATGGCTGTCGTTCCTGGACTGACTTCTCGAGGTAGACTGGAAATATCCCAGCCAGTGGAGGCCGTGCTTGGGTTTCTCTGACTGCTCCCGGGAGGGTTCTGGTGACGTGAAGGGGCTGTGTGCAGAAACGTGTCTTCTTCAGTCATCTGTGTTTAAGGTTTGCCTGGTAGCACCTTGACTGCTGCACCTTGAACGTGGTTTTCTGGCTGTGTGAGCTGGGGAGCAAAGGGTGCCCGAGTAGGGTGGCAGGCCCTCAGGTGAATAAACTGGAGATAATTTCTGGGGAGGTGCCACTTGATCTGAATGCACAGTCCATCCCTGAGCACTGTCGTTTTATTCCTTATTACCAGCTCTGACCACAGCCCTGTCCCCGATGTGCTGGGTTGCCTTTGGGGCCTGCCTGTTGGGCTGGAGCTCGGGCAAACAGCACTACTGGAGCCTTCTGGCAACTCACAGCTTTTATAATCCACCTGGAATTAATACTAAAATACTCTTTAAAATCCCACTAGCAAGAAAGGCCTCTGTGTTCCTTCAGTTCTCAACCTTTTTGCATTTTTTTCCACAATTCCTTTCAGCTGTCGCTGATGGAAGTCACTGCTGGGGCTCCGCCGCTGACTGTTGCATCAGACTTGGGTTGCTGGGTTTTGCTCCGATTTGCTCTTTTGTCATCTGGAATTCCACTTTATTCCAAATCTGGATTTCTGAGCTTGGATGGGCCTTAGTGCCCAGGACTTCTCTGTAGGTGTATGTATGATGTTTACTTCCAGGCTATACAGGGGGTTAAAAATGTCTCATTATGTCATATTGTGCTCAAATAAAAGAATATAAATGCATAAATAGCACCGTATTTCTTAGCCATATGAGGAAATATGCTCTTGAAGGGTGTTTTATATCAGTAAAATATAATTCTGAAGTGAAACTAGTAACATTAATAATCCTGATGAAATCTACAATCAGCCTCAAAAGATAAAAGGGATCATTTCTGTACATGGCATAAATAAGCCCTTAAAGGACATGTTCAGTGTCTTCAGTCACGTATAGCTTTGGTTTCGTGTTTCAGGAATCTTGTTGTATGATTTTCTTTTCTTTTAAATCTAATGGTAAAAGCACTTTTCAGGTCAAAATAGTAAATAATGAATCACCCACAAATTCAGCTCATTTCCTATCTCTCACTGAAAAAATGTTGATTCCAGGCATGGGAGCGTAACTTTGAGCCAAACAGTAATTTCTTTATGGTGTGCATGACTCATAGGAAAGAACGCCTCATGGGGATGGCGGCAGAAAAAAAAATAAAATAAAGAAAACCCATCAGTAAATTTGTTTTAAAGGAACAGGCAGTCAAGTAAAGGGCAGAAGGTCAGCAAAGGCCCTCAGCTGTTTCTGCATTGCTCATGTGGTCCTCAGCCATCCTCCAGCTCCCCTGCCTCCACGTGCCCTCCCCGGGCTCTGTGGGAGCTGCCGGCACAGGGGCAGCGCTCAGGACAGGACAGGAAGGAAACCAAAACCAGAATCAAGAGAGAATTTCACGCCGTCTTGCAAGGCCCGGGGAACAGATGGCTTCTCTTCAGTGAATGCCCAGCGGTTGCTCTTGGTGTGCATGAGGCCTCTGATTCCCCACGCTGCAAGCCAGCATCAGCAAGCACCCCCTCTCCTATTTTTTATTTATTTTATTTTGAATGCCCAGTGCCTTGTTAGCAGCTTTACACGTCTTTCTTTTGCATCACTCTTTCCTTATCCAGAAATACAGATAAGAACGGGTTAGCCTCCTCCACCCGCTGCTTTGAGCTCTCTGGTCCCGTAGATGTTATAAATATTGCACGTCCCTTCTTGAAAGTGACTCCCCCTCGGGCAGATTTATTCAGGAGGGTAAATCGATACACATCAAGATATTTCACGGAAACTGATTGTGAAATAAAACAGCGTTTCAGCTCAGCTTTCAGCAGCAATATCTCATCTGATTTCCATTTCTTTTTTTTTTTTTCCCCCCCAGAAGTGCTAATGGATGATTAATTTCAACAAGTATTGCTATGTGCATTTACATAATTTTTTATGAGTAATTAACACATCTGGCCTTCTGTTCCAGAGTCAATGCCAGGTGGCCAGGAACACAAAACTAGACGATGGTGCAACACTGAACGGCAAGTGAATTAATTTAAAAAGTGATTCAGGTTCCAGCAGAGCATAATTTGGGACCTTGGGGTAAGCGCCTTTCCTTCTTAAGGATGTTGCAGCAAGTTTAGTTATGTACTTCTATACTGCAGTTGCTATAATAAATAAAATAGATAGCTTTGATCCTCAACGGACACTTAAAAGACAAAATAAAAATGGGCACTTCAGAAAAGTTTCTTATTTAAGAGTTAATTCCTGTTGATGTAGGAAAATGCATTACAAAATTAACATTTGTTTTTCAAAATAAGCCCATGAATTTAGTGTCTTCCCACTCAAACACACTTCCTCCCCTGCTAAAATACAACAGCGCTGGCGTTACCTGGGCTGCTGGATGGCACTGCTGGCAGACCCACCAGAGAGCTGCTTCCAGTGGGTGAGATTCGCTGAGCACAAATAACCTGCAGGAAGATCAGATTTGTTAATAATGGCTTGGCTTAAATTATTTACGCCCTGTTACCGGGTCAGGGAGAGAGCAGCTGCGAGCCACCATTTCCAGCTGCGATACATTGAGAGGGGTTGATGCATTAGGGGGAGTCGTGGGCTAGGCTTTGACAAACATTTGGGGAGGTGTAAGACTGGCACCAGCTTCGTCTCTGGTCCCCAGCACCTCTTCTGCATGGGATTTTGGGGCATCCAAGTGTGGGGCAGCCTGGAGCCTGCTGCACCAAGCGGCCTCATGGCCTGCTGAACGCGGTGCGTTATCTCACCGCTGTGGGCTATTAACTGCTGGAGACATATTCACCTTCCAAGCTTGTTAAACGGTATTTTCCTTCAACACTGGAGATGCAGAACAAGCTCCGGGGGTGCTGCACCCACCACTGAGCCCAGAGGCAGACACCGGGGAGCTCACCTCAGCCCGAGTAGATTTTCTACACCAGCTAACTGCAAGAAGCCGAGGCCTGGCCAGAGCACACATACGTGCTGAGGAGACCGCAGCAAAGGTGAGCGTGTGTGCTGAGGAGGCTGGTGAGGGTGGCTGTTTGACCATGGCAGCGGGAGCAGAGGGGAAAGATCTGGTTTTCCAGTGGGAAAGGCTACGTGGGATCTGGGAAAAGCAGCTCTAGCCACGTGTTGCTGTTTTCACTTGACATCAGAATTGGAAAGTTTGGTTTGGGAAGGAAAAAGCAATTAGTGTAACCGGGTCTGAAGGCCTTACGAGCCTGAAAATGTCAGCCTTTAGTTTGCAAACTGCCTGGGAAGGATCGGGTGGTGCACGGCACAATGTAGATAACAAAACAGACATTGGCTATGTCCAAATTAAATGGTTGTACTCTGCCTGTGATTACAGTGACCTCGGGGCGCACAGGACTGCAGGAGACTCACGCTCTTCATTACAATGAAGAAACCCAGCAGCTGGTAAATGGTGAATGTGAACGAGTAAAGGAGCTCACTTCAGGTTAGCACAGAATCACAGAATATCCAAGTTGGAAGGGACCCACAAGGATCATCAAATCCTACTCCTGACTCCACACAGGACCCCCAGAAATCAGACCCTGTGTCTGAGAGCAGTGTCCAAACATCCCTTGAACTCCGGCAGCTTGGTGCCATGCCCACTGCCCTGGGCAGCCTGTCCCAGTGCCAGACCACCCTCTGGGTGCAGAGCCTTTCCCTAACACCCAGCCTGACCCTCCCCTGTCCCAGCTCCGTGCTGTTCCTTCAGGTCCTTTGGCACCAGTGTTCATTCAGGTATCACTGAGAGATCAGTGACAATGCTGTGTTACATTTCTGATGGTGTTTTACATCCTATTCTTTCATTTCAAGTTAATTAACATTTTGTTTAATAATGACACTTTTGCACAGACAGGGGACGGCTCTTGTTTGTGCATTGGCTGGCATCACCCCAGTGTTTATCTGTCAAGAATATCTCATTTCACTGACTTTCGGATTAGATTTTAAAAGCAAGACCCTAGAGGGAAAATGCCCTTCACATTTCTCATGAGTCGATGTTTATGATGAGCAGCGTATGGCACTAATTATTTCTAACTTTCACTAAATCCCCTTTTCTTTCTTATTAGAACAGAATTAACCAGCTGGGATTTTGTTAGAGAGAAACTAGGCTTAAAACCACAAAGCTGCACTCCAGCTGGAGGTAGAAGAGCCAAGAGACAGAGGCCGAGGGGCCAGGCTGTTGGTGTTGTGCCCCTTCCTGCAGATCTCAGGGTGCTCCACTTCAAAGGGCAGCAACAAGAACGTCACAGAAAGCTTGCCTTCATGTTGTCATGGCCATCGTCACTTCTGTTTGTTTGTTTTAAAATGCTCCACTCCACTGGTGGACGTGGTGAGCTACGTTACAACACTGTTTCCAGACACAGTAGAATGTTTATAGATCTGTGGGGAAAGATTTAGCTATCTTTTGAAAACGGGCTATTTACATATCCAGGCCTAAGAGACTGATGTTCGGTGCCGAGCCCTCTTCCACCAGCCTCCCCCCTCCTCTAGGTCACTGCGGTCCTGTCGGTAGGGCTGGCCCCGACCTTTCTTTGTTGTTGTCCCTGCAGGGATGTGACCGTGACCCTCCAGAACAGGCGAGCTCTCAGTGACACCAAAGGCACAGGGAGACTGCAGGAGACCGAGATGGGTTCAGTCACACACCTGAACACAAAGAGGATGTCAGTGACCTTTGTAGGTAAGGTGCTATGAGCAGTGCAGGGTAGGAGTTCTCCCCAAAGCCATACCCACCCCATGGAAGGGCTGGTGGCCTAGTACCACACCAGTGCTCCCTCATTGCCCTGGGGGATCACAGCCCCACGGAAATACCGTCTGCTCTGACCCGGGGCAGGGAGATGAAGCAGGGGCTGCAGCCTGGAGCATCTTCCCCCAGAAGTACGGACAGCCACAAAGGCAGGCAAGGATTTCTGTGTACAAACAGAGCCCCTGTGGGGAACCGGGCCCGGGTGCAGGCTGGGGACCCAGCCCTGCTGTTTGCCTTCGTGGAGCACTGGGCGCAGCGGGGCTGGGTCCCTGGCTCACCTCCCTCTCCACGACGGCTGCCGTCATTGCAGGGCTGAGCTGAGCCCAGTGGATGATCACTTTTGCAGGACACACTAGAAGTGACCTACCCACTATGCATTTAACAGGGCACGTTACCTCCGAGGACAGTGATGTCGCACCAGAAAGACGGGGAGCGCAAAACGCACCAAACCTTGGGGCAGCGTCCCTGGGCGAGTCTGGCAGATGAGCTGTTTCATGGTCAGACCACAGGGATTCCTCTTTATTTTTCTGATTAAATAAACAGCAGAGAGCACGAGGCCCTGCGAGGACATTTGTAAATCCCGGGTACCATCTGCTGGCGGGAGCAGGCAGCACCCAGCGCCTTGCAGGCCCCCACCCAGCGCGGTGGGATGCGCGGCCATGCCCTGCCTCCTGCCAGCCCGGCCACCTTGCAAGCACAAAAGCTGTCGGTACGCAGATGTTTAATGAACATAATTTTATTTTCAAGTTAATTTCATCAAATTGTTCATGCTTGTAAAGTGCAAACTCTGCAGGAAAGACATTCAGCAGCCAAAAACATCACAGCCAAGACAGGCATAAATTGGCGTGTGGGTTACTCAGCATCTCAAATTTGGATAGATGCCAGAGTTAACAGATTTCAAGCCCGATTTTTGCCAAGTAGCATAACACAAACTGTAACATAAGACACGCGCACAGTGATGTTACATGCAGGTTAAAGCATGCAGGAGAGCTTGGAGGTGTCTGACAGCAGCGGGGGGTTGCAGGATCAGACCACAGCTCTGGCAGGGGAGATTCAGGCATTCCTCCCGCTGAGCTCAGGGCACCTGCCCTAAACCTTGTGAGCAGCAAAGTCACACCTACAGGTGTGGCCGAGCAAATTCCTTGCCTCACTGTGGACTGACACCCGTGACACAGAGACAAAAGTATTTGTAAAGCATTATGTGCACTGAGCCCCTGGACAGGGTGCTGTTCACTGTTACTGTAAGAAGAGCATGGTTTGCACATAAATGGTTGGAGAAGAGGCATCCAGAGAGGGGCAGAGGGGAGGGAAGAGGCCAAAGTTGTAGTGCCACATGATGGCTGAACCCTCTGTGGGGCTGGGAAAGCAGAGCGAGGGCAGGGGAGGCTGGGCTAGAGGTATTTGTAGGGCTGCAGGGCTGCCGAACCCTCAGGGGAAAGGCGCTTTGACACTTGGATAAGCTCACAAAAAAAAAGAGCACCGCATTCCCAGGAGCAAATACGTGACCCCTTGTAAAAATCTGCCTGATTTCCCCATCATCAGAACTTGTTTCATCAATTTAATTTTCATCGGTGTGAAATGGTACCAGGCATGTTTCTGCTTTTCAGCCTGTTGGAGGTATCAGAGAATCCCTTACCACTGACACACTCCTCCTGAAACGAATTTCTTTTTGCTTCACTTCAGCCTGAAAGCTCCTCTAATACTCCTCCTGTTAGGAGGATATCAGGCAGCTGTGAAGTAACCTAATGAACCTAAAAGAACTGATTGCTGATGATCCTAATCAGTCGCTTCTCTATTGCCATTTGGTAGCTTGCTCCATCAAAGGAACAAACTGTGAATGAGCAAATGAAGTGTGATTTAAGGACACTTAAATACTCACAGAGTGGAGCTGCAGGTGAAATTGCAGTGGTTTTGGTTCTTAATTTTCAAAATTCCTCTCGATCGTTTCTGTCATTATTCTGGATGTGCAAAAAGGAGGTTTCCAAACCAGACATCTGAACAAATGAAATAAGGCAAATTATACACATATATGGAAGAGGGACACTAATAATCTCTGTCTGCAAAACAAGTTTATCTGGCTGCTGCTTGCCAAGAGGTTTTTGCACTCTGATAATTCAAGAAAAATACTGGCAGTGCTCTGAGTGAGGCTCTCCTGCCAAGAGACACAGAGAATAATCCCCTGAAAAGTGAAGCACAGCAAAATCTGGGCTGCAGCTCAACGTGCCACTTGGTCATTGCTCTCACCACCCCGAGCGGGCAGCAAGACGGGGTGCCAGCACGGCTCAAGCAGCAGCCCTGTGTGCGTCCTACAGATAGCCACGTCTCAGCGGCACGCGTGCGTGATGGCAACCAGATTTGCTCCTGGCTGCATTTCAATTCCAAGAACCACGTGCACTTAAATACTTTGCAAATAGAGCTTCTGCTCACTTGGGTTTAGCCCGATGATGCTGGTGAGCGCTGCCAGGAAGCAGGATGCCCACCCAGGTGTGACGGACCCTGCCTGGATGAGAGTTGTAGTGACCCAGTAATTCTTCAGCCCGGCAAGAAGTTTTACTCAGATTAAAGAAAAGATGCAAAAATAGGCACATTCTCAGAAAAATTCAGGCAAAACAGTAAGCTGAAAGTCTCAAGCTCTATCTGAATCTGACCGCTGGATTCAGAGCATCCAGGAGTGTTTCCACTGACAGCTTTACACTGCAGATTGGATCACCCCCTTCTTTATAGCGAGATAGTGACGGTAGATTGAGAGTTTGACAATATGCAGATTTGCCAGATTTGCTCCTGTTCGTTAGTATTATTTTTTATTTTAAAAGTGGTATGGGTTTTTTGGCCACAAAGATCCCCAGCTTTCAGAAACAAGACATTTGCACCTCTGCTATTTAGGGTACATGACCCTGCGAGCAGCAGCACCGTGCCATGGCTTGCTTTTCCTGCCTGGGATGGGGCTTTGTAGCCTGCTTCCATTCGGGTGCTAGCTTTACCGACGTAGCACGGCTCTCCCTTGCCATTGTATACAATGCCTCCGCTACCTGAGGAGGACAGCTCGGTGGCAGAACAGGAGCTGTCACTGGGGCACTGCAATGGATGTCGAGTGGCGGACAAAGGGCGAGCAGCGCTCCCGCTGAGCTCCAGCCTCGCTGCAGGGACTGGTCATTGGGAGCTGGCACCGACGTCCCCCTGTGCTGCTTCCTGGGAGCTCTTCCCCGACCATCAGTGCGGTCCTTTTGCACTTCTGGAGGCAGGCAGGGGTTAACACACAGCTTTTATATAGTGCTATTTTTAAAAGCAATTAAATGACAGCCTGTTATTGCACGGCACACTCTCAGGAGTCTCTGCTAATCGAGGTGGTTACCTTAAGCTAACTATAACATTTCTGATTCCACTGAGATATGCAATTCTAGCTCAAGCCAGCGTGTTTGAACTACATTTTTATGGTAAAAAATACTGTGCACAAACAGCTCTTCCTGAGAACTACCTCAACGTGCCAGAGCCAGCAGAGCTGAAAGCTATTTTCGTTATAACATGAATGAAAATGTTTCTCTAGTTGCTGGGCAAATTTAGAGCAAAACTAAAAAAAAAAAAAGGGAGAGGAAAAAAAAGAAAGACAGGGAGAAGTATTTTAAGAGCTGGGATTCTCTCCTAGCTGCAGGGGACCAAAGCACCCGCAGGCCAGCTGACTCCTGGAGAGCTGCACCAGGGGCTGGGCACAGCGAGGTCCTTCTGGTGCCTTAGGAACCGTCCCCAGGATGGGGAGCACTACTTGTTTGCTGGCTCAGGACACCCAGCCCATGGGTTTGTAATCCCCTGTTCATCCTTCTGATGAGCGCATGCTGAGAGAGAGGTCACCAGGATTTGCCACAAATAGCTCTGGTTCTCAGTGTGTGGAGCCAAAGTTTGGCTAAGTGTAAAAAGCTTTGTATAAGCCATGTTAAAGTAAAGGGCAGATTAGATCACTGGACTGTCTGATCATTTATGAGCGACTTATTTTCAGTTTCCACAAGGGACCCTGATTTTGGAGCAGGTAGAAGATGGATTTTTAAGGCATTAAGTATCATTAATGAGAAAGGGTTGTTTGTTTGTTTGTTTACTGGTGAGCACAGCTCCTAAAATACTGAATATTGTAGTATTTAGTGTTTCCTGAACCACAAGGAAATCACCAGCAATCGCCAAAGCCAGCCCGACTGCACAACCGCCGCCATTTTAAGCACAACACTCTGTGAACACACAGAGGGCAATATTTTAGCATCAACCCTTCTCCATCCTAAAGCTTAGGGAGGGCTGAATGAACCCAATCCAGGTACAAAGCTGGATTTCTATGTGAAATAGAAATAGAAACACCACACAACGCACAGGACCCCTGCTCACCACCAGCTGTGACCACAGTGGGCCGGTGCCCACGCAGGCACTGCTGCCTTGGGATGGCCTCCCCACGGAGGCTTTTCTTGGCTCATTTAGCTGCCCCGCTCACTTCTTCGCTATGTCCCGGTAACACATTTTCTCTTTTCACAGTCACATTAATTGAAACTGAATATTTAACGAGAAGAGGCATGTTTATCTAACATGAGGAGTCGTAGCTGGCCTGGGAGCAGAAGTACAAAGTCATAAGCGCTGTTAATATTGCAGCGCAAAGTGTCCCCAAAGCTCCCCAAAGTAAAGCTTAACCCCTAAAAGGACAAAGTGAGGGGAGAGACGAAGGCAGAAGCTGACACTAAACTCTCTGCCTGCCCACGTACAGCGTCCCCAGGGGCAGGGCACCACAGAGAAGGGACTGACAGAGGCCCCAAGGCCTGCAGCCTTGTTGCTTCCCTGTGAGCAGGCCTTGCTTTGGGACCTGTTTGGGCTCCTGCTTCGCTGAGTGGGGAGAGGCAATCCAGAGACTGTTATGCTGTTAGGAATTCTGTTCTGATGGCACATACCTGTGAGAACTTGACATCAAGTTCACTTGACACTTGTCACTTGACACCTTGGATATTTTCTTTTCATCTGAGTCCTCCAAAAGCTGGAAAAGGGTTGAGAACAAGCTGCCAAGGGGAGGCAAGGAAAACCTCCACTCACCAGAAGCTCTGGGAGGGCAGGAAGGGCGCAGGAACAAAACCAGGCCTCACAGACCCGCAGTCAGCCCCCCAAAGCCGGGCTCTGCTCTGGCTGAAGGGATCCCCATGCTCAGGCTGCAGACACCTCGAGTTCAGGGGTTAGGAATCGGTGACTGTGTTTGAACACCAGACAGATTTTTTGTTTCTGGCCAAGTCTCTGCTGTTGTTCAAACACTTCCCCTTGAGTGCACAGAGCAAAAAATGAAAAACATTTCTGAGGCAGGAAGGGCAGGAAGTCTTCAGAAACAAAGCGAGAAATTCCCCTCCAGCTTTCAAGCATTACCTTGTACATACACGCCTTTGGAGCTAGGCGCTAGAAGAGTAGTGTTTGAGTGAAGTAGTGCTTGCTGGGCTGAGTGAGAAGATACTTGGTTGCTGGAAGGGGTGTATGTGGCATGGTGAGTGGTGTCAGCAATAGCATGCTCCTTCACGGACCGTGAAGCACAGGCGAGGGGAGGGTTGGCCGGCTACCCTGCACTCTGCTCCTCCTCCCACCCTCACTCCTCTGCTGCAGTTTTGCCCCAGAAAAGCATCTGTCTGCCAGGGAAACACGTCCCTATGGTAACACGCAGAATATCTTGATGCAGACGTGCTCGTACTCTGACAGCCCGTGCTTTTTTGTGACACCTCTCATGGTAACATCATGAGGGCGTCAGAAAGATGATGGGAGGCCTCCTGTATCCAAGGCACCATTTGGATGATTTTCTACTGAATACCTTTTTTTCCTTCCTTCAGTCTTTCACTCTTCTGGCTCTTGAACTCTCATCATGACTAATTTTATCTGAAATGTTTTGCAAAATCTGTGCATTTACCTTTATCAGCAAAAATCCATAACCTCAAACGAGATGTTTTTGACAAGACTTGCTTTCCATCAAGTCACGCTGACAAGTGTGTGAGTGTGACTTCACTTCTCTCTGAACTGAATTCCACTTTGGCTTTCCCCTTATCATGGTCAGGTACTAACAAGACTCACTTGTACCTATGCCACCAACGAGATGGATTTCTAGCTATGCTGTTTGTACACTCTATTACTTGGGATAACGCTGTTACCATTTCTTCCCACTCTCCTGGGAGTAAATACGTTAAACATGCCATAAATTTAACATTTTAAAACACCTCATGCACAAGCAGGGCGGTCACCAAAGCCCCCTGGGTCGCAGTCAGGACTTCTGATCTCAGAATCAGAACAGGCACCAAGGGCAGTCACCAGCCACAGCCGACAGCTGCGGGCTCTGCCCTGAGCACCTGCAGGGTCCAGAAACTCGGAGACACCTTGGAATGATACCAGCAATGAAAGCTGCCACAGGGGAGCTCTCATTCGTTTAGGACAAGGAGCAATGAACGGTTTTAAACTGAAAAAGGGTAGGCTTAGATTAGACACTAGAAAGAAATCCTTTATTATAAGGGCTGTGAGGCACCGGCCCAGGCTGCCCAGAGAAGGTATGGGTGCCCCATCCCTGGACGTGTTCAAGGCCAGGTTGGTCAACCTGGTCTGTTGGGAGTGGAGTCACAAGGCTGATGTTGAACATGGAGGGGGCTAAAAAGAAACTGTGGTCTGTGACACCATGATGTACTTTAAATTTATTTCATTAAATAGCACAGCCTTGCATAAAACCGGAGACCAGTCTGGACCCTGCTTTTGGCTATGGAAAAAGTTGTGCTGATGAACATTGATACAAACTCAATCATGCATTTGCATGCTTCAGGGGCACTTTCCTCCAGTGTCCCCTCCTGGTGGGTGCCCAAGGGCTCTCGTAGTGCTTGAGAAGATGAGGTATTAAGGAATCACCATCTGTACTATCAATAACAAGAGAATATAAAGAAACCATGGAAATTATTAGTTTGGGTTACCTATACGTGCTACAAGCTAAGTCAGGATTTCATTCACTTATAAAGCAGGAATTATATTATTGCTTTGCAGACCTTTCCTTGAAGGTGAGAGGCCAGAATTAAACTCAAACCCAAAACTTACCCAACGTATCCACTACATAGATCCAACAGGCAAAACAGAAGTCCCATCATTTTTTGTCGCAGCAGAATCCACTCCGCTCTGTTTCTGCTCCTTTTGTCCCTGCTGTCAACATTAAGGAAGCCAGAAAGAGTATGCTGCTGTGCCAGAAACAATTAAGCGGGTTTTGAGGCTCCAGGGCAACCAAACTGAAGATGATTATTTTCTATTTTACATATAGCTTGGGACAGCTTTGCAGTCATGGTAATGTAAAATTTAAAATATTTTCTGCATTTTTAATGGAGTTTTTTTTTTTTTTTTTTTCAGAATTTTAAAAATATTCCATTTATTTTGTTCCTGTGCTTATGTTCCTGTTAATGTTTATGCCAAGAACCCCTGCAGAATACCTCTGCTATTTCCATAAACCCACCAGCACAGTTCATCATACAGATACATGCAGGCTTGCACACTGCAGGTTCATAATCAGGCAGGAAAAATGTCAGAACTGTAAAAAGAAAAAGCACAGCCCATTCGGTGCTGGATGGCAGAATCCAGCGGGAGCAGGGGGTGGCTGTGAGTTCCCTGAAGATCTGAGCCCTGGCTGTAGTCAGCAGTGACAGATGGTGTTTGTCAAGGGGACGGAGCCTCGCCTTCTTATTTTATCATGGAAATTTCACAGTAAGAAAACTATCAACGTTCACTGTTTTAGCTAACAAATTTAAGAAATAAATCCCACCGAGAAAAAGCCGGAATTCCTGCTGGAAGAGAGGCAGCCGGATGAAACTGGCAATTAAAAAGTGTGGTTTCTGTTATCCAGAGACATTGTCAGACATTGCATATATTTTAATTTCTCATTCAGGAAATGCACGGAGCATATACAGAGATTGCATCCAATACAAATTCATCATTACAGAACAATCAGAAAATAAAGATACAATTGACACATCGTTAGTGTAGCAGAACAGATTGAAGGAACTGATTCAAGCCGAGAATGAAATGAAAAATACTTACCAAGTGATTTTTACACAGATGAGCTATTTAAGCCTAAATTAATATTCTCAGCCAAGATATTGCATTGTTGCAATCTTTTTGTTTAACAGCTGCATCAGACTTGTGCGTAGCAACTAATTACAAAGCAGAAGCCCGTCATCTGAGAGCCCCTTCAGCAAACCCCCAAAGAATAGTCCCAGTCTGAAGCCCCAGTCTACAGAAGATGATGACAGGATCCAGCCAGAGGAAAGGGAACAGTTTGGCCAGCGTGACAGGCAACAGCTAAAAGGCAGGTTAGGGTTACGCTCTGCTCTGAGGTTTCAGCGGTTTCACTTGAAGAAGCTCACTAGTTTGCAACCTTGTCAAAATTGTTGAAAACTTTAGGAAATTTAGCAGGATTCTGTGACACTACCTGGAACTGATTTTGCGAAGAATCATACTTCAAGTCACAACACAAAGCTAGCTGAAAAACTACTTTGACACATATTTGGTGAGTTCCATACACTTGATGACCAAATCTTTTTTCCAAATGGGCAACTAAAGCTATAATTCTTCACTGAGACCGCCTCGACTGCAACTACACCAGCTGGATTTAAAGCCGATGTGTGCTGGAGATCAGACCAGATCAATACAGTTGGGCATTAAAATCTGCAAACATCGATCATCTGCCTGTATTTCGGTCTGTTATAAATCACCCCTGCCTGGCCAGCACCGCTTTCCAGTATCACAGACCCAACACCCTGCTTTTTGAGATCACCTTGTGTTACGTCACTTCTCCTGGCCTAGTCTGAACATCACCACTTCAAAGCAACGCCTGCCTACGAGCGATGCGCAGTGCCTTCTGTGATGTGGCCCATTCTGGATCATTTACCTGGTAAGACTGCAATGAACAGGACTATTAAAAATGTTAATTTAGTTCCTTACCTCTCTAGAGATACCCAGGTAATTTCATTCTCTCTGTGACATTAAAAGGAGATACAAACCACCACACATCGACTCACCCTCTAATGACATCAGTGAAAGGAGAGCTATACACTCCCAAAGAACAAAGCTAAGGACAGTGGGGAACATAGCTGAAACTGCAAGAGGAATTTGGATAAGCAAAAATGTTATTCCTCAAGTTATCCCTACAGTGCAGGGATTGGCCACTTCTTTTCAAAAGCAGCTGTAGAGAGAGCCAGTCTCTGGAGGGGAGATTATCTCTTCAACACAACCTCCAAGCGCCTTTTTTTTCCTTCTTCTTCCACTGTTGTGGTAAGATCTCAAAGTATCAGAGGAGACTGGAAAAGTTCTTTCATCCCAGGAAATACACTTAATGTAATGTATTTCCAAACATTTCTCTCTTGAAAGCCTTCTCGTACCAGTTGCTATTCATATGACACCATTCTTGTTTCATGTTTTCTGGCTTTGCTCAGTCTAATTAACTAACGAGCTTGCTAGAATTTTCAGTCACTGTGTGCCTGAAAATTTTAGCTTGGCATGCGTTCATACATTCCAAAACAACAGCAAACAGCATCCAGAACACATCGATCCTTTACCCTACTACAAGGCTGCTACTTGCAGCTAAGATTTCTCCTCCTCTTTGTACATACTACCTACATTGAGGGAAAATGTTACGTATTATCACGGTCAGCCCCTCAGGATAAATGAGAAGAGGGTGGTGTTGCTTACACGTAGGTCAGGGCGTTATTCACACATGCAACCGTTGTTTATCTTATCGTCTGTCAGGTCTGCCTACTGCTTTTTTCCTACTGAGAAATACGGGACGTGGAGTAACATGATTTAGAAAGTACAATCACCCTGCTCTAAAAAGGCAGACTTGTTGCTTCAGGACCTTGTTTTTCCCCCTCATGTCAGCTTCAGCAAGGGGTGCCAGCACAAGGACACGAGGAGGAGAGAGAAGTAGCTCGTGGAGGTGCTGACTCTGGAGCCCAGGCTTTTTGCGTTGCAGTTGTTGGAGTAGCAGCACTGGACGCTCACTCCGGGTGCTCTGGATCCGTCCCTCTTTGCCCGCTCGCAGAATGAGCTGAACGAGCAGGACTTCATAACGCCGCCTGCAACAGAGCCACAAGGAGCCAAAGAGCAGCGCGCTCACCTGCAGCGGCCCGTCTGCATCTTCCCAGCACAGACCTGGCCATCCAGTAGTGAGGAACCACAACGGTTTGGCCTTTCTTCACCAGTAAATGAGTACCGTTGCATCGCATCACAGCACACTGGAAGCTCCCACTTAAGCTAAATAATTGGAATTTTTCTTAGGGACAACCGATGCTCCTTAAATATCTCAGAGCATCAAAGTGCAGTGCCTCAGCGGGCTCTTTTCTGCCCTGACTTCTAGGAAAGTCACTGAACTTAAAAGATAAGATAAAAGAAAGAAGTAGGTAATACTTAAAATGCTCTTTTATAGCTATCACATGCAGTGGGACATGGCTCAGCATCACGGCATACTGACACATCATACCCAGCAAGGCTTTGTATTAGACTGCTGCTAAGCCAATAAAACCGAGATTTATTAATCGGGTTTATTTGGAGAGAAAACATTTCTTTCTTTATTTATTCTCCTCTTTAGCTGGCTATACTCTTCTAACACCATTAGGTTATTTATTTCTATGATTAAAAATTTGATGAGCTACTCACTCGCTTGTCCTCTAATGACCGCGCATGCATCTGAGTGCCCCGGACACTGCTGCGTTCCTTGTCGGTTACAGTCTTCATCGCTGGAACCTACGCACGTGTAACACTGCAGTGCTTCACCTGCCAGCAGGAAGAAAAGACCTTGTGTAACAGTAGAGCTTAGAGTTTACCCCCAAAAAAGTGGTAAAATACCAGCAAGGCAGTCTAATTTTGTTTGCACCACATGCAAATATTGCCCAAAAGTTTTTAGAAAATTAAGATTTTGCAAATCTTATCGAATTTTCTTTTTAATGGGGTCCAAGTAATGACTTTGAAGATAAAACAATTAGCCATATGCTATTTGTTACAATTTGCACTTAGCATAATCCAAGAATATCTGGTCTGTAATTGCATCCACACCTTCTTGTAACATGTTTAGAGAAGAGCCCAGCTGGAACAAGCAGGAGTATCATGTTTTTTTTTCCCCTCCATCATGGTCTTTGGTGCAGAACACCAGGAAAAACTACACCGTAACCACCTGAAATCTGACTATGAGCCATATTTAATTATCTCCTAAAGCACCAATTCAGCTGGAACGCACAACAGTTTACCTTGTTCATTTTGCTTTTGTCTAAATACGACAACCATCACTTAATTCTCTTGATTCCCAAAGTTCATCCTTGGTTCAAACCACAGAGTATGTTCAAAGGGAAGCACAAATTTGAAACACATTTAAAATACCGTACGTAAAACGTGCAGAGCAGAAGGCACGCCTGCTGTGCACAGGGACACGTGCATTTACATTTGTTTGCACACCTATTTACATTTACATTACGCAGCAGAGGTGAGATGCTGCGCCGCTAACCACCTACACAGAACGCTCTGAAAACAAACAGACCTAGAAAAAAGCCCAGAGAGGCAAAGAGGCTGAGCCATTCCTGACGTAGGAAATAGAAAGAAATTAGAAAGCAAAGAGAGTCGACTTACTTTTTATTATAAGAAGGGAGCTGACGAGAACCAGGCTGAAGACTGTCCGCATCATGGAGATACAGGAGGTGTACCATGAGGCAAAGAAAGCAGTTTGTTTGCTCTTAAAGCCTTAATGCTTATCTTACAGACCTAATCCTCCGCAGACGCTGCCTTATAGGATAAAGAGGTGTGCAAGAATGCTACTTATCTAGCTTATTCTGGTTGGGCTTCTAATCACGCCTGCTTCGTCTCCGCAAACCCTGCGGGCGAATTCTACCAGAAGCAGGAAGAAGAAAATATGTTCACCCATCACTGACGGATATGCTTAAAAACCGCCAGCCCATCACCTCACGTCACAGCACCAGCCCGTGCACACAGTCTCGTCGTATTTGCCGGTGTGATCTGCAGGATCAGGGTCAGAGTATTAGACGTTTTGTAGGATTAAGCCTGCTTGAGACTTGAATGGTCCAAATCTAGCATATATTTTTACAGAAAGTACAAGATGGAGATACAGAGATACAGACCTAGACATACAGATAGGTGCCCGTGGGCAGTATGACCTTGCCAGCAGTCCCCCGGGGTGCTCCGGGTCCCATCCCCAGGCAGGGACACCTCTCTGTGAAGGACTTCCATAACAAAGGGTGCTGGACCTGGAGCTGCACCCGTAGTAAGCAGGTGAAATAAAATGAAGCCACTTCAAGTTTCAACGAAAAAATTTATTTACAATAGAGAATTTCATTTAAGTGACATGCATTTTCATTTTTTTTTTCATTTTTCATTTTATTTTACAAATCGGCAAATGCAGATAAAGTTTACACTCCTTAAGGCAAGAGTCCCCATGCAAGTAATACATGTTTATATTAAATCCAAAAGACATCCAACATGGGAACTCATGTACAAAGGGAAGGCTAGGATCAGCAATTTGTAATTTCTTAGAGAACTTGACAATCTCCCTGATACAGGAACTTTGAGATCAACTTGCTATGAATTATACTATGAAAATGCAAACAATAGCAAGAAATTCTGATAGTCATCTTAGTACTGCATACAATTAAATCAACTTTATTTAGAAAGAAAATACAGTAGTGCATACGAAAAAGTGAAAATATAACCTGTCCACGTAAATGTATGGACGTCAGTGTGCCAATGGTCATATTGCACTCAGTATCGAAGTCCAGAGATTTGGTTAAAAGTTAGCTTTTCCCCATTTTGGCAATCAGTTCATCGCAGATCTTTGTTAATTCTTCTATCTCCTTATTCTGGAAAAGAAAAGGCAATATCGAGTATTGTGAAAAATATTATTGCATCAAGATGGGTGTTCTTTTAAAAAATATTCGACCTTTGGGAGAAGTGCGGAAGAATTAGATTTTCTCCAATACTGAGAGCAGAAGATATAAAATATTTGTGCACATAGCAGAGCTACGCATTCAGACAATATGCTCGTTTCCAGGCAGAGCTCCTCCTACTTCAATAAATACAATTTTGCACTGAAGCACATGGCTTTACAGCTGCTGTTCCTAGCGTGTGATGATAACGCGTGGTGTAAATTTATTTCTAGGATGCTCTTCATAGCACTACTTTCATTCTGTTTTCTGGAGGCTCTCAGCAAGGACCTCTGTATTATACTGGAAGTAAGCTCCTTCGTTAAGCTAGAGATCACGGGCTATAACTAGGGATTTACACATCTCTTTTGCTCCAAGCTGCACAGACCTGTGTCTGACCACTGTGTCTGTCTAACAGCTAGCGCCATTTCAGCTAACATTGGAATTACAGCTAAAATTAAAAACAAAAAATGAAAGAACTAAACCAAGGAAGACCTCAAATCCCCAAAGCAAAGCAAACAAAGGGCTCTCCTTGGTACACAGGTGCACGCTGAGCTTTGACTGGGTCTAAATCAGCCCCCGAGGCTGGCCAGTGGCTGAGATCACAGCCTGGCAGATGGGGCCGTCTGCCTCAACTGCCTGGGCAGCAGATTTTGCTTAAGGCTTGAGCCACACGGGGCGCATCCCCAGAGCAGAGAGCTGCTGGGCATGAGGGCAGACCTTGGCTGTGATCTGAGCTCCAGAGGAGTGCTGGATGCAGCCACTCTGGGTAGAAGGCTGTGCTTCACCTTGGCCATACCCCTGACTTGGTGTTAAAAGAGCTGAGCTGCTGCTTACCTTTTGTTCCAGTGTTCTTTCCAATGCATCCACTTTCAGCTGCTCTTTACGAAGGCTGGCCTGATACGCTGCTTGCTCTTGCTGAGCCTTGCCTCTCACTTGTGCAATTTCAGCATTGGCTCTAGAAAAACACAGATTTTTGTCACGTCAGGTTGTCTACAGAAGGGGACAGAAGGTACCCAAGGATGGACTACAAGAGGGTGTTGGAGGGCAGGGCTGTTTTTTCTTTGTCTTTGAAAGCAGCCTGAGACTTGTCCCTAGAGACTTTTGATGACTCTCTTCCTCAGCAGAGGCTGTAAAGTCCTTTCTAAATGTCTGGTCCCTTCCTACTTCTCTCAGACTTGTGCTGGGGTCACTTAGTTGGAGGTGTTTTACGGAAGTTTCTCAATCTGATTTCCAGTTCTCGCAGACCCTGGCGTCCAGAGGACTGTAATATGAGGCCTGGATGCTACCCCAGCAATGCTTACATTACATGGAAGCGTTAAAGATAACAGTATTATCAACCAGACCTGCCTGTCTTAAGCCACAACCAGATGTTCACTCCCCTCTGGTGGCTTACGGAATCACTGTCCACACAGATCCGGCACCATCTTTCGTGCAGCTACTCCTTATCGCCCTCCCAAGTGCTGATCCAGTTTAGAACAGGGATCCAATACGAACAGAGGGAGGCTTGCACTGAAACAGCTGAATAGCACTTACACGTTCTGTTCTGCTGCTGGACGTAAGGGCAGTAACACAGCACAGGGGCAATAGCAAACCTCTGGGACATGAACGCTAGCTGCAGGTGTAAATATCTGAGCGCAGCCCTCCACGGCTACACAAACCTAGCTAACGGCTTCCTTCTTGATCTTCCCTGCAAAATATGTTAAAGAAACATGAAGACATTTGATAAGGAGAGAATTTTCAGGTGCTCTATGTGGCCTCCTCTTAGAGGACCCTTTCAATATGAAAATCGTTCTTTATCTTTAGCTGTGGTCACCAGCACATTGCAGAAATGCTCGGAGTGGCATCTCATTCAACCCTCCGTCACAGAGCAGCCTTGGCTTGGCATGTTGACAGAACGGTTTGGGGATGAAGATCCCTGCCACAGGGATCTTCCTGCAGCACCAACTCCTGAAAAGAGATGCGCGCCGTCAATTACCTGTCCAGTTTCTCCTCAGCATGAATTTTGAGAGCTTGATACCTCTGTTCTTCTTTCTTTACTCGGGATAAATACTCCTGCGCGCATTTCTTTAATACTTCTTCATTCTTAAATGAAAACATTACGTTAAATTTAGCCCAAGAGATTGAAGTGTATGACAGGCACAGTCGTATATTGAAGGGATGCTCCCCCACAGAGGCCACCCGAAGCAATACTACTAATGCAAAAAGCTTTACAATGCTTCAGTTTGCATTTGATTCTGGCAGGAATCCTTCGTTTGAGGACTGACCAGAATTCACGTATTACATTTACCAGAACTCTGAGTCCACAAACCAGCCCTGATGCGTGCTACAGTTCCACAGTTATGTGACATTTATTGAAACTGCAGTGTGCGATACCGGAATGGGAACAAGCTACTCTTGTGCAAAACCTTGATCTTCTCAAAGCAGATAGAAAAAGACAGCACAACCGAGCATTCATGCTCTCCCTACCCACAGCACGCCGCGGGCTGATGTAGTAAATCAGACTCACGACTGGAAACAAAGAAGTGCCTGCTGTTAAGCAGCTTTGGTTTTCCACCATGTGAGTCTGCTAGTTTTGCTCTTAAAAGGAAGGAACTTTAATATGACTCACCTTTCGAAACCCCTCCAGTACTTCTTTCATTTTCTCGTATCTCCTGAAAAGATCTGCCAGTGATTTCTCCACTGAGTTCAGATCTGCCAAAGCTTGCTCCTTCTCCACTATCAGCTGCTGCACGGTGTGATGGGAGACAGATTTCTCTCTCTGCTCATCCTCTGTTAGAAAGAAGACGGGAGGAGAAAAAAGCAATCAGTGAGGACTCCGATTTCACTGTCATCTACAGCTTCTGCTGGGCTGTGCTCTTGGTTGGGTGTTACTAAATTGTGGAAGATCCAGAAAAGTCATCTTTACAGAGACACAGTCCTGTTTTGGAGAAGTTTGCTAAATACAGTGATATTTAAATATTTTGATACTAGGGAAAAACGTGAAAACATCTCACTGATGATTTATTTCACTTTGAACTCAGCTGTGCCCAGGAGAGCAGCACTGGATTCCCTTTTTGCCTGGCACTAGCTGAAGGAAATACATTTATGCATATTCCCAGGGCTGGCAGCGAGTCATTTGCTACTGCTGATCTATGCTTGCTATCTCGCACCATCCCTTCTAATCCCATACATGGGATGAAGCATGGAACTTTGCTTAATTTAATCCAACTCAATTTCTCCCCCCTGGAGAAACACTGCTTTGCAAACTTCCATTCTTCGGGGCTCTGTAGGCAAGTGCCAGGAAGGAAATCTAGCACTGCACAGACTTCTTAAGTCCTGGATGGCAGAAAACATCTTCTAAGCTTCTCCTGCGAATAACTAAGGGAGGGTGGAAAACAGGAACCCAAATCTGTACGGAAGTTGCCATTTCTCAAAGGTATTGACCTAGTAATAAAACAGAAAACCTTTACAGAATTACAAGGAAAAGTCTGCTGCCGTCTAGTAAAACGCTTCACTGTTTGCTTCGTAGCATAAGAAATGATTTTGGTGCCCATGCTTTAAGGGCTGCTTTCAATGACACTGCAATGAAGGCAAATCCAGGAAAATCAGCACTTTTGTATTACTTGGTGTTATAGTACCGTGTTTATTTTCCCCTCTGACAGGAGCTGAAATAAAAGAAGTTCTCCCATCTAAAAGCACCATGCAGTTTAGACTCTACAACCTCTCATTTAAGCCTCCTGTATTAGAAACATTCTGCCAAGAGTTTAGTTTTTTACCTGGGCAGAAGCCTTCACCTGAAATCAGTATTTCATGGTGTCGGCCGGCTCTGAAGTGCCCCAGTCCATACAGCACTGAGCCTGCAGCACGGGGTGGAGCAGTACCGTGACTTTATCAGCCTGATATCTTTCAATATCGGACAGAACCAAACTTCCCCGTGCACTCTCCTGCATTTTGACTTCTTAAAGACACGCCGTGGTCATTTGTAAGCTCAAATAAAAGGAGAAACCCACTGATTTCTTATTCCTTATTTATTTTTCTGAAACCTGGCACGTTGTCACCTTGTGTTCCGGCAGCAGACCCGTTTAGGCACGCTGCAGATTTCCTAGCGCCCAGCTCAGGCCCCAGCTGCTGACTGCAGGACGCTGCTCTTCGGCAAACACTCGCCCGTCACAGCCCCGTGCAGAAGGAAGCAGCCACGAGCATCAGCACTGAAGTACTGAGATGCACCTCATGCGACAATGCAAAATGATAGTAAGAAAATCTCCATTTACTTGGTCAGTTGACTGCCTTATTTTAGCATCCTGGTCTTCTTTTAAGGACAATCCAGAAAGCTGGTGACCCGAGGCTCGCTCCTCCCAACGAGGGAGCTTCCTTTTCCTCCCAGCACGTCACAGACCCCTGCTCTCTCTTCAGCTGGACCAGCTCCTTCAAACACCCCCAGCCCAGCAGTCCCAGCACGCCTGAACTGGGGCAACTGGTGCCAGACGCCCGCTTTCTCCTCTCCTGGCCCAGGGCCTGGGGAGGGAGCTGAAGACGGGGCATTTCCACTGGTGGAGCAAGGAGGAACGGGTCACCTGAAGAGAGGGAACGGTTCTGGTGGGCTTCACCTGGCTGGAGCAGGACTGGCAGACCTGCCAGATGTGTTCTACAGCTATCAGCTAGCTTTAAAGGCAGCCCGCCAGCCAAATCTTAGCTAAGCAGCTACAGATGCTCGCTTCTAAATCATTTTAAAATCAGTTTATGAAGTTATCTGATTAAAATATTTTAATTAAATGGCTTCCACGCCTGCAAAACACACTGCCCACGGCTCCCCACCACCACTAGGATGCTCAGGATACCGCGGTCCGGACTGGCAGGATGAGACCACCAGCACAGGACGCGCAGACCCGCTCTGAGGCTCAGCCCAGTGTTACACCACTGAATGGGAATGCAGCAAACACAGAACAAAAGCCAAAGAAAACAACAAAAAAAATGCAGAATGCTGGTGTGAAAGTTGGTGAAAAGCTCTACTTACCAGGCTTGCCTGTTTGTTTTTGCAAGCAAATAGCAAGAAGCAACAAAAACGGAAGCAAAATAGAAAATCAGGAATTGTTAGGAAAAGCAGAAAATAAGTAAGGCAACATCCTGTAATGCACACAGCAAAACATCTCCTCGCTTTTCATAATGAGCATTTCATTATGGCTTTCCACTTACAAGTACACGGATACATTTTTAACAGAAAAAAAAGCCCAACGTTACAAACCCAACACAGTAAAACCACGAGAGGGGTTTCGGGAGGGGGCCGTGGGTGAGCGTGAGCACGGTGCGTGTGTGCCGTCACCCCGGGTGAGCTGCAGGCCTCAGCACCACGCAGCACGAGCAGCAGCACGAGCAGCAGCCAGCCCACAAAGCCCTCAGCAAGGCCCTTCTTTTTTGTCCCCGTTGCCAACAGGGAGGGGAGCGTGTCGGGGGCTGAGCAAGTGTGAGAAAAAAGGGAAAAGGGTTAAAGCACCAGAAAAAAAAAGTTAGAGAGACACCAGAAGGGATCTGTACACTGGCAGATTCAAGCTCTGCTGTACGGCACGTGGCATGAAGCTAATTGTACGGGCTGCGTCGGGTAGCGCTGGGCTCTGTGTACACAACAGCAAACACAGGAACTGCCACAGCCCCCGAAATCAGGAGCAATTACTGTTTGCATTGCGTGCTTCTTTATAAGCAACCACGTCCACCACCCCGTATCAGTAACACCACCAGTTCGTGTTCATCCCACCAGACAACCTGTAAGAGGCCGGGTAGGATCCCTCAGCCCCACTGAGCAGTCGTTAAAGGGATTTGTGAAATCGGTTCCACTTGCAATGCCCCTGCATAAACAGCTCCGAAGGGTTAAATCATAAACAGAAAGAGCAGAGGCACTGCTTTTGTTGGAATGCACTTTTTTTTTTTTTGTCTGTTAGCAGTGAGACGTCCCTGGGACACGTCCCTGGGACGCAGCTCGGTGAAGCACATGCAAAGAGCCCGCAGACAATCATCTGCCTCTACAGCGCGGCATGCGGGTGAGTAAATTCGTTTATCAGAAGGACAGTAATTTGCACAAACGTCAGGAGAAAGTGGGCTAATTAGATCAAAAATTTACATTAAATGCAGTGAGAAGCAGCCTCGTATTTACTACGCTGCAGAATTTGCATATTGCTCCAATTAACACATGCTTTCTGTGCCACTCTTCTTCTGGTTCTTTTGAAATCGGACAGCAAATTGCATTCTTCACAGCCACAGCTCTTAAAAACTCGCTGTAGATCATCTGAAAGACTCTGCCATCCTCGGAATTAGAGGTTTAAAGTTTGCTATTTCCTCAGTGTTTGAAGAGACAATGTTTTACATATTCTTGTTGTCTTTCAATAAGAGGAGTTGGCAATTGTGGCATGCGCTATGCGTGTCATGGTTGTGCCTTTACCTTAGGATCCCTATTCTGTACCTTCTCATTGCACTACAGACTCAAAACTTGATTGATTTTTTTAAAATCCCCTTTTTAGAGAAGAATTTGAAAATCAGAACAAAAAATCTGTTAAAATGACATGCAGATGCTCGAGAAAAAAGGGCAGGTCCTGTGTCTGTCCGTACAGCCTGGTGAAGCTGCAGAGCTCCCTGCGCTGCTCCTGGGGAGCTATGCACAGGGCAGATACAGGACAGTGTTTTTCTGCCTGCACACTGAAAACATCCGGGTGAAACTCTGCGGTACTGAAAAACAATCACTTTGCAGCCGAAGAACACACGGAACAGGACACAGTTTCTGCAGTGTTAGAAAGAAGAACAAAATTACATTCTGGGGACCCTGACCCCGATTCTTTGCCACGTTTGGTAAATGACTGCACATGAAATACCGGAGTACATTCAGTGCAAAACAAAGGGAATCAAATTCTTGGCATACTTTGGTCACTCCTATTTTAACGCTTGCATGATGAGAACGACAGACGTTATGCCAGAAAGCAGGCAAATTCGTTCAGGTTCACATACAAAAGGCATTGGAGGCACAACACTAGGGAATGAAGCAAGGAAACAAATATTTCTAGACCCTTTTTTCTCTTTACATGATAGGAGGCTGGGCTGTCTCCCAGGGGCTATAAAATGTAGAAAAGCAGCAAAAGCGCCAGGCAGCTGAACTACTCCCCATCCCCAAACGCTAAAAAACAGAAGAAATGCAAAAACTGGGGGTCACACAGCACCGACCACGGGACTGCCAGTTTGAAAAGGGACAAGGCGACATACATTTGATAAGTCAATAGCTGTGACAGAAGTCCTTCTGTGTAAAAATCCTTTGTTGCAAGACGCACAGTTGCCCTTTGTGTCCCTGGCACGCTGTGCTCTCTCTGAGGGCTCTCCCAGGGGAGCAGTAATTTCTTTTGATTTGTTATTAGCCGGTGCGAATATGCTGGATGCACAACACTCTCCCTGCTCGTGGCTATCGGTACCTAGATGAGCCTTTCTCCTGTGTCTCACACCCCACGATTAACTGCTAGGCTGCTCCCCGTGCTGTTAATGATGTTTCCCAGTGCTTTACCCCAGGTGAGCACGGTGCCGCTTCTCATCAGCCACCGCTTCTTCTCCTGCTCGTCCCCGGGCACTTGGCCATGGAGAACCCACGGCCCCGTGCAGCCCTGGGCACTTACTGAGCTGAGTCCATACGGGACAGCACAAGGCACTGGTGCTTTGTTTAGTGAGAGCAGGAAAAGAGCTTTGGAAACCTGCTGAGGAGGTTTTAACATCGCACCCTGGGGGCCAGGCCTCCCGTGCCAAGGAAGTGCAAGAGTCCTGCGGGTTTTGAAATGCTATTGAGTTATTCACTCGTGGGGCATTCTGATAACAAAGGTATTTTCTAATTACTGTGAGGCAAACTCTGCCACAATACAGATCTTAGAGGAGGCCTTTATGTCAGTAAGTAACTGGGGAGGTGGATTGACCACTCACAATCTCTCAGCTGGGATTGAAGTTAATCTAGGTTTTGGTCTGACCAATGCACTTACCACAGATAATCCCCGTTGTTGTCAAGAGCTAAGTTTGGTATCTCCTGTTAGACAGCTGTGAGCAGATGACTAACGGGTTTTTAGGTCATTCAGAGACACCCGTGAGTTCTGGGCAAAGCGTCTGAACATGCTTCCTGTGGGACAGCTCGCTTCGATGCGGAACAAAAAGCCCTGACCTTGCTGTACTACCTGCACTGCCTCGGGGCCTGCTTTCTGTGAAACGAAGCTCTGGCTTTTCATCACAACCCAGCAACACGCACCGATGTCCTCGGATGCATCCCAACTCCCAGCAGCATCAGCAAGTATAGCTAGCATCAAAACGAAGCCTACAGACAAATGTTTTTATGCTCTCTTCAGAAAGTCAGAGTGCAGGAAAGCATCTTTTCACGATAGAAATACCTACCTATCATCTGAGCAATCGTCTTCTCATATTCTGAAACTATTTTCCTATAAGGGGAACAAAAACAAACAACTTTTAGCAAACATCATCATTGCTAATACTTATGTAGAAAATAATGCTACTCAGTGACTGAACTCGGGTATTAAAAACAGGATAGAGATCCCACACCACACTATTATTAGCTCTTTATTACCTGCGTAACAAATAAAACTGACAGCTTAAACGTTGCTCCTTTACAGGGAGGGAAAAGGAATTGCTTTGAAACAAACTGTTACTTGAAACATGCCCAAAGTACATTACCAGTCCTGATTTAAACATAAACGCATTGATTTCTTTCTTCCATCCCCTCTTTATTCTGTTTGCTTATTTTAATGTAAACATGAAGAGAAGTTATCACTGGTAGGCAAGTAAACCTAAGGGGAGTACAGCTGGCCCGCCTCCAAAACGTATCTAATCTTTACTCTCTAAATGCGAAGAACCGATCCACTAGCACTTAAGAGAAAATGACTAAAACATTCACTTACGGAGCACAAATTCCATCATGCCCTATTTCACAAATCTGTTTTGAAACAGAGGGGGTAAAATATTACTTTTAAGACCATTTTACTTTACATACTCACGGTAGGCTTTGAGTTTCCTTCCTGAAAAGAGGTTAGCCAAAATAAGCAGATTAAATGTGATTTAGAAAGATGATCCATCCCCTGCCAGAGCCAAATAAAGCTAATAAAATGAGACTAGCTTGATCAGTGCTTTGATTTGTGAGCCACACAGGACTGCCTATGAAAAACAAAATTACTGCACACTTCATCTGAAGTGGATATTCAGAACAGCCCGCTGGTATTTGAATACATATTTTGTCAAGTCTTAGCTTGCCTTCACGTGCCCCATTTTAGCTCACTCTGCTGCGGTCGGTGAGGTTACAGCAAGGATGCAGGAAAATCCCAGGACAGAAGTCAATAAGGAAAGGAGAGAGCTGTGGAGCTCCCCAAAACCAAACGCAGCAACTCCAGTACTGCCTGTGGGAAATCTGCCTCGGAAGCAGACCCCAGACACCGGGATCGCTTTCACATCCAAGGAAGACTACCTCAAAAACCTGCTGTAAGCAGTCAGGATGTTAGAGCCATGTCATGTCCTTGTAATACCGATCCCCTTTGGGAAGCTTTATCATCCTAGAAAAACGAGCCAAGGACTCAAGGCAATGAATACAGCATTAAAGGCTGTTACAGTCCTACACCTCCCAGCCTGGGCTCCACTGTGGAATTTGGCAATGAAGTGAAAGAACGTGATCTATTTCTTACTTCCAGCAGCTTAGGCTAGTTCAAGCACGCACCACATTCTGTGCATTACCCACCCTTACAAATAACGTAGCAGCTGTTCAATAAATGTGGGTACTGCAGTGCCACAGTGATTTTAATAATATTCAGTTTGGATAAAGAGGTAAATCTGGGCTTGTTCCAGATTCATGTCAAAGGGCTTTTTTTAGTCAAGCAGCCTACAGAAAGACCACATTATGGAAGGGAACCCAAGGATGCTGGCCATTGCATTCCTTTGTGATGGTGCATGTTAGCCCTCCCTTGAGATGCCACATGGGCTTAACTTCTAGGATTTTAGGCCTTTCAGTCTACTATTGAATTTCTGCAATTTCCTAAGTCATAAAAACACAGAAATCCAGGGCTACCTCTCCAGAGGTCACCTGCTTGACTTCCCACACCCAGGCATGATCAATTAGACCTCCAAACGAGGCCTGCCTCTGGATGTACCCTTGGATTATGGTATGGCCCATCATTAGATATCTGTTTGACAAATGTTGCTTTATTGTACTTTCTCATCTTGGCTCCAGTTCTTTGGAGTTGTATTTCCTCCAGCCTGACATTTTTCTGGTAACCTAGCTGGTCTCAGGATATTCCAGGCAGAGCATGCAGGGCCTGCATAAAGGAGCATTGCTTCTCCTTTTGGGGTAAGCGATGCTTTTATGCTTGCACTGCCAGATAATCCCCAACTTTCCCTTCATTCCTTGCTTATAATTATGTCACATATAATTACCGCATCCCTAATTTACCACACATGGACTGATTTAACATCTAATCTTCCAAGTGAAATCTTTCTTTGGGCACACATGCACAGTTCATCATTTGGTGACAGTTTTGGCCAGACCTTTTCCCCATGTACGGCAGGGATGTGTCTGTGGGAAATTTGGCTTACATAAGGTGTCTTTTTTTTTTTTTTTTAATCAAATTTTATTGAGGACACAAACACAGCAGAAGCAAACTCCTGTGAGGAACACGAAGGTATAGATCTACAGTGTGTCAGCTGCTCTGCATCATCCCTGCTCTCCTTTCATTAAGGAATAAGCAACCTCTGCCAGTGCTTGTTTGCAGCTGGCAGGCATGTGCACCCAGGCACTTCCCAGGAAACAAAGTACCACAGTAGAGTGTGTGCTGAACTCTGAGTCATTCTTTACACAGTTGCTAGGGTTTTTTTTTCATTCCATGTGTTGCTTCTTAGATTTGACTTCTTGCAGTGGCTCCTTTCCATTTTGCCTCATTATGCACTAAAAGAGCTGTGCCAGGGTTTTGGTTCCTTTCCCAAGCAGAGAGCAGGAGGTGAGAGAACTCAGCAGGGTGCTGGGAGATGGTTCCTCTCAAAGAAATCAAGTGGCTGCCCTTGCCTTTTGCAGATGCCTCTCTTAAGATGCTTTGGCTCTAAGCCCTGCACTCCTCTACTCAGATCTGCCACGTGTGACTCCTGGCATCCCTGCTAGCGTTTGTTGACTTCTGCACCACAACCCCCTATTACTCCTACTACCTAAGTACAGTTTTCTGGGATGCCAGCAGGAATTGCATGTGCAGGTCATCCCCTGACACAGTTCACTGGCCTTAGTTTTAAGCCACCTGGACTTTTAACTTTGCAAAGACGTTGGCACTAGAAAAGTGATTTTGAAGAAAAGTCAGTTTCTGAATTGACCGCAGAAATTACCACTCAAAAGACGGATGTTGAAATAATCTGTCAGTTCTCTTTCATTTATGAGTTAAGGGCATGGAGGTTGAGAATGGTCTCTGTCTGTTTGATAGTAGAGAGTAATAGACTCCATAAAATACTTCTACAAAGTCTCTTTTAAAATTGATGACTTTCTCAGATTGATGAGCAGGTCAAACTTATCTGTATGTTGCTCTTATGACATCATCACTGTTAAAAAAAAGCCACACACACAGAATGGCTGAAACTTTCAACTTACTAAATCGGAAGCAAAAATGAGTCTTTGAGCAACACCCTTCACCTCCTCTACTACAGTGACTTTGTCGTCACCTTTGCAAATGACAGGGACCTGGGCTGGGAAGGAAGGTCAAACCTGCTATGTTCCAGTATACAAGTATTTAATGTAACAGAGACAGGTCTGCAAGGAGAAATAAAATGCATTAGAACTACAGATATAACTAGAAAGACCTGAAAAGCTCAGGATCCTTCTCTCAGCTCTCAAATGGAGCAGCAAAATCCAAGATAAACACTGAAATCAAGCTTAGAGTGCGTGATAATTAAAAGTGTAGCTCAGTTCAAAGAAAAGCACGTTGAATTTTCTCGAAGGTCAACACTCAGAGTGGTTCCTCTCCAAGGAATGTTCTTCTACTGCCAGCTGAATTTTATTTTATTTTTTTTAATGTTAAAGAAACTTTACAATAATCTCCTGAAGGGAGCCTCTACTACTCATACCTATATTCAAACCTTCGCATGCTCTTTTCTGTTGCCAAAACTATTTGTGGAAAGTGAATTTTAAATCAGCATGTGCACGTCTCTGCCAGCACTGCAGGCAGACTAATTCAGTCAGGCAAGAGAAACGCCACAATGCAATCCATGTGAGAATTCACAGGGGTGGTGAGCAGCACAAACTGCAGAAAATTCTTTCTTTACATTAAGATTACATTAGATTAAGACCCATTATCTCAGTATTCTGAGGATGTAAATGAGATTAGCAGCATATAAGTCTTCAATGACTACCTTGAACAACGGTGCCCACCACGCATGGCAAAAAATATCAGTTTAGGATAAATCTAGAGTCTGCAGTTAAACATAACCGAACAATTTCAGCTAACCAAAAGAATTATGTACTATCCACAGTCTGAAAGCAGACTGTCAGTGTGGTTAGTGACAAGTTAATAACCCACCTCATTTCCATCACTTCTCTTCTGCTTTCTTCATATTTCTCTTTCCACTCAGATACTTCTCTTTCCTTGGCCACAATCTTAAACAAAGGAAAAGCAAAAACAAGTGATCCATTAAAGAAGAAATTAAATAAGTGTGCAATCTATGAATTTATATCCAATTCTAATTAACAGAGGTATACTTTTCAAATGTATAATGGGTTGAAATATAAGCATCCCCAATGATTTTTTCTTTTACAGACTTTAAGATACAATTCAAAAAGTTCGGATGTGAAATCATACTCATTTCAAAAAACTAACTTAGTGAAGTAGACACAATGTTGTCTCATGTTTCACCCCTGATCCTAACAAGGACACTTTTCAAGAAATACTACATTACTCTATACAATGTCTGATTCGGAGACCTGAAATAGTTTTGTACATGGCTTTGGAATATGGTCCCATGATTTGTTCTCTAAGGGGGCTCTACAGCATCTGCATGCATGTTTAGGGCTGACTGTCCATTAAATTTTATGCTCAAAGGACTGCGTTCCTTCGTGCTGCTTTTGTTCACACACTCTATCATAAAATTTGGAACACGGGACTGTACCATTTTTTCTAATTGTTAGACACTGCAACGGGCTTCATAGAGAGGGTGGTTGACACCCCGTACCTGTTGGTGTTTAGGAGGCACTTAGATAATGCTCTTAATGATATGTTTTAATTTGGTGTCAGCCCTGAACAGTTGAACTGGATGATTTTTGTAGGTCCCTTCTACCTGAAAGTATTCTACTCTATTCTGGTACTAGCCAGACTAATTTTTTCATGTATCTTTGAAAAATACTTATGATTCCTGTTTCCAGCATCTAACAATTTTTATAAAATTATATACCAATGTAAAGAGACACAGAATACAGTTAAAAGCAATAAAGATTCTTTCTCATATAACATCTGATTTTCATTTACATCAAAAAAAGTAAACTTACAGTGTAGTGCCATTTGCTTTGGTAGCCTCTAGCATGTATAGCTGTAGCGTGGCTAAGAATAGTCTCAAGAATAGTAAAAGTTACCATAATATGAAAAATTTGGGAGAAAATATGAAAGAGAAAAGTAAACCACAAGGGACACATATTTCCTTTTCTAAATTCTGAAAAATTACCTCTGCTCTGGCCAGTCGTAGTGCAGAGTCTAAGTCTTGCTGGGGGTAGAGAAGACTTGTGGTGCTTTCTGCATCTGAGGTGCCGATCCGGGAGTACAGCGCACTTTTAGAGATGGAAACATCTGCTGGGATAGCAGGTTCTCTCTGTGTGTTTGTTTTTTTAAATACAAAGAAACGAACCATTAAATATGTGTTTAGCTAATGTTTTCTGGGTGCTAGGCACCAGGATCCTGAGCTAGGACTAAAAGCCGGTGCACTACTAAATTATAACAGCAGTAACACTGACAAGGAAATTTCCATTTAGCAACGATAAAATAAACATTTAAAATCCATGGTAAGCATCCGAAGGGCCATATAACTCTTACTGGGAGAAAATAAAGATAGCACTTTGTCCCCAATATTTTAAGGTTTTATTTTAGACAATTTACTACCTTCTGATGCAGAGATTTCATGAAAACATCCACAAGAAATGCACATCAGCACAGGAAACTAGAATTGGAGGCAGAGAGCTCATTACAGGGAAATATGCTTCCATAAAAATAGATGAGATCAAAAAATCAGAAGAAAGTGGATGTCCCACCTTCCTAGTTCTGCCATGGCAGTATACCGTTACCTATCATAACGTACTCTTTCATAAGAACTGTGAATATAGAGGTGATGTTGTTGCCCTGCTGGTATTTAAGCATGCGATTAGTATGTTAAATGAGGTTTTATTTGCAGCTGCTGCTCTTGCTCATGTCGTTGGTCCACACTGACTCAGATGGAGAGTAGCATGTGAAATGAGGAAGAGAGCAAAAGAGTTACGGGAAACTAAGATGCGTCATCTCGCAAACACTCCACATATAAACAATTCAAGTTACAGTGCATTAAAACCAAGAAGTTTATAAAAGACAGCTAGGAACGTGCTAAACAAAAAGCACACATCTTGAGACACCATGTGCAGCAGACCGACGGTCTGGATGTGTACGCTTTGCTGCTGGAGCAACAGCAGTCTCCTTGTAAGCACTCCGTAGCATAACGCCTCTCCCCTGAACTTCTTCCCCTACAGCACTTCCCTCAGAGCAGACCCTCTGTATCAGAGGCACCACCACAGCTTTTTATGTCCCTCTGTCCCCTCCCTATGCTTCCCACGTTGTGATCAAGCAGCTAACTGGCCGTGCTGATGGCCCGGCTGGGCCCTGCCTTGGGCTGACTGGGAAACAAAATGTCCTCCCTTCAGCTGCTGGGGGGCACAGAATAATTTTGGGGTGGAGGTGACCGTATCCCTGTTGCTGGGATTTAATGTTCTCCTCTCTCAAATAGGCATGAAACTCACCAAGGAATCGGAATTATGGGGGAAGGAGGAGGAGAGGCCACAGCCTGTGTCTGAGGAGGCAACCTTGAAGCCCGCTGGGCCAAGGCTTTGCCACTCGTTTTATTGTTCACTCAGAGACCCAGGAGTGGGTCCCCTGCTCACCCACAGCCTTGTGACTCCTTCCCTATTAGTCAGAGCATTGCATAAAGTCAGATTTCTGGGGCCAGCCCGAGTTAGCAGGATTTTATGGTTGCTTAGCACTAACAAAAGGGCAAGATAAGGCTTATCTATGGAGAAACAGGGCCTGCCATGTAGCTCTTGCACTTAGTGTGTAGATATTTTTAATAATTATATATATCTATAAAGATAAAAATATTTTATCGTTAAAAAGTGTTTTTATTACTATTTCTATTAATAAAACAGGAGAGTTGTAGCTGCTTGAAGCACAGGAACGTGAAAGTGAGTTAACTAATGCGTGAATCAAGGCTCAGCCCTCCTCCCCACAAGGCACACACAAACAGATCTCATTTATAGCAGCAGCACATGCTTTGTATCAATGCAGTTGAAGGTAATTTTGTCAGATGCTATTCCATAAATCCTTCAGTTGCTCACAGCATTTCTTGCATATCCTCAGAAAGGTTTTGCAATCCTTTCTGAACTCTCACATCACACCTTACTGAAGAAGCTGCCTTAAAAATTACACGCACTGCTCATTCTAGGAAAACACAGGAACGGATGTTATGGATTCCACATCTGTGGGCAACATGAGGATACCACATCAGCAATGTTAAAAGGCCAGACAAGAAAATTCAATTAGAGCACTAGTAAGCTAAACAGTACTTCAAAACACCATGCTGCATGTTTGCTTATATAGGAGTCTCACTAATTTGCTCTGTGCTTTTGTTCATTTTTAAACACAGGGGTCATTTGACTCAGTACTTCTAGTATTTAGTGCAGGCCATTCATCTCTTTTTGTAGCATTTAACCACAAACGCACAAATAATCAATTCCAACACAACAAGGAGGTGCAACCTCAGTTCCAGGGGATTTTCCTACCTCAGCACAAGATCTACCGAAGTTACAGAGCCTGTATTCTTGAAATTATCTCCCAGTATGCTACAACTATGCAGGAAAAAATACATCTGGGACACAAACTCAGGCATCTGCGTATATGCATATATACAAAAACACATGGTGCTGTCCACAGATCTCAGTAAAGGTAAAACAGGCAATAAATAAGACTACTGCTGTTTAAATTCTGTATTCTAGCTTCAAAAAAAAATGTACTTAATTTCCTCCTCAAACATGAAGCAAGAAAAACTGAGAGATGAAAAAGAGCTATTAGATCATCAAAGCTGCCCTCCAAAGAAAGGCCATCCTGAAGATCAATCTATTGAACTGTATATATCATATTTCAAAAGCCTCCTGCCACGTAATTTGCTGGATCTCATGAAGAGATTGCTGGAAAATACTCATTGTGGCACAGGAAACACAAATTTCCTTAAGCTCATACAAAAATGTGTCAAAGTAACTGCCAACATGATGAAGATTTTTAAGGAAAAAAGAACATTTAAAGCATTTAATACATACTTATGCATTTTTGTGTATTGGACTCAACAACCCACTGATAAGTTTTTTTCTAATTTTCTCTTGCATTTGAGTAAATTGTACAAACGAATAATATCAATGACATGCTAGAAAACTTTAAAATTTCCCTAAAACAACTACAAAAGTTCTTAGAACTTAAGCAGTTAGTTGAAATGCTGGCGGTTACTGGTCCCACGAGTATTGTCCTGACTTTGGAAATACTTCACACAGGTCCCAGCTGGGCTGCTGGCTTCTCTCTTTGGCAGGAACATAACAAACCCTCTGTCAGAGCATCCTGTACTGGTCTTTGTGGTTTTACCTCAAAAGCCAATTTTACACAGCTCCAAACTGATGTCCAATTCCCTAGTTGATATTTTCTACCTCCAAATATTCCTATCATCAGAAAATAAAATAAGCCAAAAGGATGACAGTCAGTGCTTTCAGTTCAATGCCTAACTGCCAAGATGGTAAGCAGTTAATTGGGATAATAATAAGCATAGGGATTTATAAGTCACCAAACCTCACGCAGAAAGATTAGAGTCTGCAGGGAATTACTACTAAATGTAGGTCACTGCGATCTTAGTGTAAATATTTGAGAGCGCAGTGCACTTCCCCTTCTCTTCCAGCACCTTTTACAGAAACCAGATATCTGACCAGCATGGGAATAAATGCATATTGATTAACCAGCTGCAGTTATCTTGCTTCAAGAAGGTCAAAGTGCAAGAAAACGAAGAAAGGCACGGCAATGAAAATGTTAAGCAGTTTTTTATCATACTGTTTAGGGAAATATGTATTTAGCCCTGCTGAAAATTAGCTTACCCTCTAAGGCACTCACACACTGTCTGGGTGCATATCAAATGATCTAATCTTTTAACTAATTGATGCATGTGCACACAGGGCAATGGAAGTGTAACGAGCCCTGTTTATGCTTGCAACTCTATTGAAAAGCAAGTAAAATCCAGGTGTAAGTTCTCTGCATGTGGTTTTACTAGAAAAAAATGGTATACTTGTCTGAAGGAAATAAACCTCTCTTACTACCAGGAGAGCATCCCAAAGTGTTGATACTCTAATCCCATTTGTCCCTATGCCTTGCCTTTCAGTTTCTCTCCTTTACTTATTTCAACACCCAACTCTACACCACCTCCGCACCTGCAGAGTGGCTGACACAAACCCAAGTGGCTCTGTTCAAGTTGCACCTACAGAAAAATGACCACAGGAGGAGTAAGGAGGACTGTTTGTGCTTGTTAGCCACCCGGCAATGGCTTAGCAAATGCTAAATGTAGTTATACAACGCGAAGGAAAGAACTGGCCAGCCAACCAGACGGGAAGCCTGCCAGGTAGTATCAGAACTTAAGTCGCTGCAGTTGTCTGCTGGATCCTATTATATGTAATCCAGGCCATCAGTCACTGTAGGTCACAAGGTTTGCCATCACAGGCTAATTTAACATCAGCATCCTCTCACCAGAACAGTAAAGCTACCTGGGGACAAAAGTCCTTCCCAGCCTAGCATGACATCCATATTATTCAGCTACAACAAATCCTGTGACTGGGCTGAGACAGGGCTGTGGGAATGTCCCTGTGCAAACCCAGTGAGGACCACATGCATCCCTAGAGCCGTGCACAGCACCACTCTGAGGAGGCACTAGCCAGCATGCCATACAAGTGGCAATGAGAAAAAAAGCTCGAGATCTTCATGAATAAAGACAAACTGTGTTAGGGAGGCCTTCTTCCTCAGGAACAGCCCTTCCAGACCTGCTGCAGTCCCATTCTTCAGAAGCCTGAAGGCAGGGTTGACTGAACTTCTCACCTCTGAACCCTGGGATGCGTGTGTACCTATTTATTGCCTTAGCTTTTGTTAATTCGGCTGTAGCAGTACTCCACAGGTGGAGCAGGTGACAGCATTTCTGTGCGTGGTACTGCTTTCAGCATGCTCTTCTGTGTCACGCTTTGGTGCGCCCAGCTTTGCACTGCACTCTGAGAGCCTTAGTTACCTTGTTAAAGTAAAAGCAGCACTGTCTTAGTCTGAGCACACAACACACACACGGCAGACACAAAACAGATACCTCGGCATCTAAGGAGCGGAAAGAAGACAGGGTAATCTGCCTGGCTAACTTCAGTGCTTCTATCCTCATTGCAGCAAACTCTAACTCCTCCTGTCAAGTGTTTGGTTACGAGCAATCCACAAAAGAAATGTATTCAGAACACAGCAAAAATGTTGAACACATTAAAAAATTGAATGTTATATTTTAATGTAGAATTCTGATAATTCCTGGGTGACAAACATGTCCCATATTCCCTTCACGTCCGGAACATTGGTACAAAATGCCTGTCTGTGGTTAGTTTTGAGAGAGCCATACAGGCAATTTTTATTAGGGGGTAAGTATGGATAACGCTTTGGGTAAAAATAAATGTTTTCTGCAGTTAAAGCTGTTTTTCACAGACTTCTCCCCTTTCATTCTCATTTAATGTGAATTTATGCCAGCTGCCACTTTCAATTCAACCTTTGCCATTTTGAAATTTCACTGTGAATATTCTACAAAATATGTCCTGACACACAGAACTGCTCTGCAGATGGATTTGCTTTCCCTAAAAGAAACCATGCCAAATTCTGCATTAGATAGATTACTAGAACAACAAATCATCATTTTCATTCCAGCAGTATTCAGATCTTCATCTCTGAAAATGCATTCAGACCTATTAAGGTCAGGTGTCAAGATAACTCTCCACAAGAGTCCTGTGTTCATGCTTTATAGGGTTAGGGTTTTACAGCTGCTTCATAAAGACTACTGCAAAATATATAAACATCAGTGGTATGGGATAGCTGAAACCGTCAAGGAAACTTAAGTTCAATTTTATGTATTATATGAATTAAAGTAAAATCTTTCTGTTCCTTCGGTTCCTGAAAGGCCAAAGTTACTTTGGGAAGAATTAAATCATTGTTTTCCTTCCTTTCCACCTCCACTCCAAGTTACCTCCCACCCCTTTCCGACAAGGTAAAGCATTCTCTGCCCATGTAAAGACAAACTTTTAAACTCAGGAAAGAGTGACATCTATATGGCTGCTACAAACCTGAAGTTTCTGAGCAAATACTGGTGGGTTCTTTTCTGCTAAGTCAGGATCTAGATATTCAGGCTGATCACATATTGAGGTTTTCTTAGATATCCTGTTGAGAAGAGCATCAGCAGAGACAAAGGAGTCTTCAGGAGATGTCTGGGGGGTAAGAAGGATATTGAATAAATAATGGAGATTGCCCAAGTAATTCAGGCTGAAAACAACAGACAGGTCTGCAAATCATTGATTCCTACTAATTTCATACCTCACAGAAGATTTTCTTTCTCAATACACAGTTCATAGGTGTAACAGATAAACATCAAGAATAATTCTTCCTAATTTACTAAGCTATACCTAAGTTATGTTCACAGTTATAAAATGACCAGGATAAAGACATAATATGAGGCTAAAATGAATTAGGACATAAGCTAGACCTCTCAGACCTGAGCACCCAAGGCTCCATACAATAAGAAAACTCTTCAAGCTAATTAAAATGCTTTGCAACGCTGTATCAACAGCATTGTTAAACAGTATAAATTATGCGTAAAATTAAGGTGAGCTTATTCTCATTCTGCTCTTCAGTAAATCACATGTTGTCATATAACTTAACAAGTCTAGTGCTGTAGGCATATATGAAACAAGTTCTTCTGGAAAGTGGAAGCCTTAAAGAAACCTTCTTGAACCTGAGACAGCGCTCTAAAGTCTGTATGCACTGCAGGCTCAAGAAAGGAAGAGGCCACTAGGAATTAAAATCCAACCCAAATAAGCCACTGAAAAAAGTGATTTAACTGGAAGCTGGGCTGAGTTCTCAGGGTCAAAAAAAGGTGAATTTTAAATTATCAGCATCACATAACAACACAATTAACAGTTTACAAGAAAATGTGAAAGGCCACCTGTTTTGTCCAACAGGTCATTTTGTAATTTTGAAATCTTACACCACATACAACAGAACAAACCATGTCTCTATGTTTGTTTTAAAACACCCCTTTTATGTATAAAATATATCTGTATATATCAGGTTAAAGTACAGTGTAAAAAAACCTGTATAATAAAAAAGCACTTCAAAATGTCAGCTTGGGATAACCGATCAGAAGAGCATTTAAGCTATGGGAAACTTCTTACGCATTCCATCAGTTCCAAACTATCTCCTTCATTTAGGTCCTACCACAAGCTGTTATTAAGATCTTTAAGCATTAGGCTGAGTTTTCACTCTGCTTGCAAGATCCACATGTTCTGCCTCTTGTATGACATTAATTTTCTGCTGGAGAATGATTCCCAAGCTCTTAAAGTAAATTACTTACTATTTCAATAACCTCTGGAGTTGTTCCTAGGGTCATGGGCTCCAAGTCTTTCTGTTTTGACATGTCTGGGGACTGTAAGTGTGCCTCTTGGCTCGCAGTTAGGACTCGGGAAGCTGGATGTTGTATTTTTATTCCAGAGGATTGTTGGGCTTCAGGGTCTTCAAAACTTGACCTGGAAAGGGATTATGTACAAGCTTTCAGGATGGAGCACAAGGCCTTCACACTATTCTGCTTCTGGTAACACCTAAATAAGTCCTCTTTGGTAATTTCATGTGTGTAAACATAAATATTCTTTCAACTCATCTTTCTCCCATTATATCTCATAACACTTTGCAATATCCTATAAAGCAGCACACTGGAGCCATCTAAACAAACCCAGTTCCATCAGAAAGGTTACTCACATTCCTTAAATATTTCTCACTTGCCTTTTTTACCCCTTTCTCATTGTGACCTAAATCTCTCCCAAGAAACAATTTTTCATAAGAACAGATGTCCTTAAAGAGCAAAATTTTTGGAAAGCAAACACAACCCACACATCCTGTTCTGGTGAACTAGACTCATTGTTTAGAACCTATAGCTAGGCAAGTCCAAGTGACAAGTTGCAATTAGATGATTTTTAGATTGAAATGAAAACGACCTCATTATCTGAGAGTAAAAATGTAAGAAGGAAGCCATAGCCTAGTGGAACAGTTGCCACTATAATTCTATTTGGTAAGAATATGAAGAAGAAATACATGTCCTTAATCCTTCCCATTGCACAACTTCTGTACCTTTGCCCTCTGTTCTCTATCATATGTGTACACAGATGGGAATCTATTTATAAACAAACAACTCAGCAACACAGAAGCAGAGAGAGGAAGAACTGCCTGCATGCGTGCTAGGATGGCAACTCAGTTCCCTGACACCCTTTTCCATTGCTGAATTTGTTTGTGGTGACATACCCTGAGCACGGCGTCGTGGAATCAGACAGTCTGACAGGAGGCGATTTGACTGGGCTCTCTTGCTGTGCATCAAACATTAGGTACAAAGATTGTTTCTTCGGGGTGCTGTCATCCTGCTGCCAACAGGAAAAGAAAGACTCATTAACCAATTCAGCCACTCCCAATTAAGTTAATTCACTGCTTTAAGTGACCAAATGACTTGACAAGCAGCTAACAATATAGGACTGTAATCCAGCCCATGCTAACTGATAGAGATGATCCCTGTAAGGAAGAAGCCATTACAGAACGTAACCTAAACAGTTCATTCTTTATAACGGTTCTTCCTCTCCCACTTTGGAGTTCAGTAGGCAGGAGGCACCTGTTGACTGACAGTTACCAAAATATTCATTGAAATCAATACTTTTCTCATCAGTTTATGCACCTGACATACACATTTGATTTTTTTTTTTAGTCCCCTGTGGATATCCCCCCACTGAATCTATTCAAGTTATCAAATGCATGAATTAAATGGAAGGCCAAACAACTGATAATATATAATACTGCATTCCATATTTCACCTTCATTCTGAATTCTGTCAGGATTCCCTCCATCTTCTCAAAAGTTTTACTCTCAGCTTCTTAAAATAGCTCAGTAGCTGGTGTAGCTCTGTACTCTACACTGCTGGGACTACCGCGTTGCTTTTAATCTCCAAAAAAAAAGAACTACTATGATACTAGCTTAAAAATTAAATAATAAAATGGAACAAGCTCTACAAGATATAGGCCAACAAAGCACATGCAATTTACCCCAGTTTTGCCAATTTAAAGGAGCTGGGTTTGTAAATCTGCTTCAGGCACATTATAATTAATTTAAGGGGTAGTGAGGTTGATGGCATTATCAGGATGGTGGGTTATGACAAGGGAATGCAAATGAATGGAAATGGAAGTGAGAACTTACAGGCACAGAGGAGCCAATTTTCTCCATATATTCTATTTCGTATGAGTTGCCATATTCCAATTCTGTAACAGAAACAAAAAAGAGCCATTAAATACATGCCATGAATTAATTTTTGCGTAAGTAAATGAGAACTCTCATTTACGAGGGCCATTCCCATTCTGAAATTTTAATCTGATACTTTTCTATGAGATATTAAAAATAGAATATACAGAGAGAAAGCAGATGTACTTGCACTGATTTTCAGCAATCAATCTATGACACATATCAGGCAAATGGAGTTGCCTGAAAAAATTCTGCTTTATCAGCTTGCCCAAGATTCTGCCTCAGAGCTCAGAATATTAACAAAGTTTCAGAGCACTTCCCGAGCAGATAACTTTCCCCTATTGTGTTATCTTATCACAGAAAACACATTTTTCAATTATTTGTAATGCTGATTCCAGTTTCCTGTGACGTACAGAAAAAACAAGCTGTTGTAAAGTAAAATCACTTCTGTTTCTTAGTGTATATCATACAGTTCTTAATTAAGAAGGACAACTGTGGTATCACTTGAGATAAAAAGATGTGTAAAATACCTGCATGCTCAGTGAACAAGAGGTGAGACAACGGCCCAGTTTACTTGGCTGCTTTTGTGTTTAAGTTACGGAGGAAAAGCCTGAGGCAGGAAGGTTTACAAAGAACCCTAAATCTAAACCCTAATAAAAATGCAAATCTTTACTGCTGCTGCACTTCTAATCTCCTAATTGCACTAGAGGGAATAACCACCATTTCCCTTCAATCCGTGGTCACCAAGTAGTGAGCTGATACAGAGGAAGACAAAACACAGCAAACTAGACAGGAGAGTGGCCCTTGCTGCACCCAAATAAAAGCAGACTTTGTTCAGTGACACCTTAACTTAAAAATTAAAAGCATCATTGATTTGTCCTAATTCTGTATTTCACCCTGTTGTCACGAGTCTAACGGTAACCATCATTAGAACATGGGTTCTTTATAAACAAAGCAGCCCTAAAGATAACCCAAAGATAACCTCTTTTCTCCATATATAATCCATATATTATCCAAAGATAACCATACTTGCGATGCTTTGTTTTGAATAAAAAGCACCAGGGAATACAAGAAGCCCCAGTCTACCGATTTTGGGAAAGAACCACTGAGGAGGAACAGCCACAACCTCGCAGTAACTGACCTCTGGGAGACATTAACAGTAAAATGTCTCAGTGAAGACACTGCTGTAAGAGCAGGCCCCTCAGGTTGAAATTCCTGGCACCGTCTGTTTTAATGGCAATCAGAAGCCAGGTTAAGACGGACAACCTCCAGGCACCAGGCACAAGCCTCTACGTAGTGAAAGCAAAACCAACCCTGAAGCACGGAGATGGTAACAACCGACTGGAGGTAGTATCGCAGAAGAAGCGAGGAACCTGTCTTTGTGTATGTTATTTACCTGCACGCAGCCCAGTGAGGTGCACCACGGGTGCTTGTGGGCAGCTTCACGACCCCAGAGAGCCACGAGTGAGCACAGAGGCATGCTGCACAGGAGGCATGCCACCACCATCCTCTGCTGGCACAGGTGGCCCTGATCCTGCAGCTGCCTGCAGCACGCCTGGCATTTGCAACCCCAACTGACTTTCGGGACAACACATATTTAACTTACTGATTTCAGACAGCAGAAGACAGATGGAAATACTTCAGCTAGGAACAAAAGAACAACACGGCTTGCTAAACACAGCTTGTTTGATCTCGCTCGTCTCAGAAGTTTCCAGCACAATTACACACCTCACAGATGCCTCTCCAAGGCATCTCTTTTAAGATACCATCTCCCCTCCAGAACCTTAGGCTCCAGTTATCTCTGCACATTTAAATCTACGAATGCCCAGGATACCCTATGAGGTAAGATAATTATCTTCTATAAACGCATACAACAGACTTACTACGTCCTCCAACTCCTCCTACAAATTACATCAGAATTTTCTGCTAATAATTACTGCTAATTTCTGGTCTGCGAAACACAAAGAAGGCAACAGGGATAAGCAGAGCTCGCAACAGACAAGAGCTGGATGTCCTGGCTGACTCGGTGGCTGGGCTGTAACCAAAGCAGCGTTGGGTTACAGGACAGCAGTCACACCAGCATCTGGGAGGGGTAAAAATATCTGCACTGACAACAGCACTGGGATTACTCATGCGGCTCTTGAAGCAGCAGGAGCAAGACTGTCACGGGAAAAAATCATTATTTTTAAGAGATCTGAAAAGCGGAAGCATTGTTGATTATAATTAGCACGTAATCTGAAACTGACTATACCATGCGGCACACATGAGACAAGACAATTAGCATTTAATTAGGAGCTTTGTGCACTTTCTTCTACCTCTTTGATAGCTCAAATGATTGCTTTAGAGTCTTTCTTGCTCTTCTTTTGTTCCAATTCCTTCCATAAAATTAGTTTTTTCCCAGATTTTGGTGGTTACTTTCTAAAAAATAATTTGTGTCTTAAAAATTTCTTGTAACACAAGTTAAGCGAATCTGCTATCTAAAACTTCTCATCTGACTGTAAAACCGAATGGATTTACCCAGACTGAACTACTTATCTGAACAGAAGACTCAACAGATTTCCAACAAGTCCAGGCCGTGCAAATGCATGAGCATGTCCTTATGAACATGTGTGGTCCCATTAAAACCAGGGTGACCATTCATGCCTTTTAGTGTCAGACACATTTGACTTAAAAGCTTATCAGTTTTTAATCAGGCAAAAACTCCTCAGACCCAGGCTAAAATGGTACAGAGCAGCTCTAGTGGCAGCCTGGGACTCAGGTCAAAAAGTCAGGAAAAATAATGAAGTCTGATCAAGGAGGAAAAGTTTAAGCCAAGTTAAACTCCTGCATTCCTCCCACCCTCAAAGCTGACAATCTGCCCTGAGAGCAGATGTTGCAGAGCCGTATTTCCTCTGGTAACCTCAGTGAAGGCCACACACACATTTCCAACTGGCCGAATTCTCTCTTCCACGTTTCGCAGACCTGGAATGACAGTCCTCTTCACAGAAACTTCTGGCTTTAGCTTACAGCTGCTTATAGAAAGGTACTAGAGGAAAAATCGTAATAAGCTGCCATAGAAGGTGTTATTCTCTGGCTCCTGAACGGCTGCCGTCTTCCACGGGGGATATCCTGGACATCTTTGTGCATAAAGAAACCTGGATCCCAGAAGCCTGGAGGGAAGGTGGTATGTTAAGGGTCTTAATGCACAATCTTTGAGCAGGATTTTAACCTGGGGCCTTCAATACCAGAGCACATTTTCTACCACTCACGTGACAGGCTCAGGCAAAAACACTGGTACAGTGACCCTGGATCTAAGAGCACTAAACAAGAGCAGTTTCAGCCCCTAGTCTCCTGTAATGACACAGAGAGAGCAGGTAGCACGCACAGAAGAACATAGCACATCTATAATCAACCAAAAAAAGAAAGAAAAGTCAATTTTCTCCAAAGGACCTTTTCATTTTCCTTTGAGCTTCCTCTCTACCCTCTCTTGAAAACCCAGGATGGATCAATAGGGTTATTTATTCAGCTCCCCATAACTGCCGAGTTCCTCAAACTGGTCCAAAGAGCATCATTTTTTTAGGGCTCCTAAAAAGTAACATTAGCTGGGTGCAGACAGCCCTGCATAAAGCATACCCTCGGTAGGAGAGCTGAATTTAGTCTCATTAACAAACGTAGACAGATCAGATGGCTGCGGGTAATCCTGCTTATCCGTGTTCAGGTCCACAGTCATGCAGGTCCACTTCTGACTGGTCACCGAAGACGCCAGTTTCTCCTCATCTGTCGCATGAACCACCGTGGATATGACAGGAGGTGTTTCTGGAGTAGGCAGTGGCGTGGGATCCTGTAGAAAACAAGGGCTGATTAACGCTCTTCTCTTCCATTAAGAGGCAGAATAGTCAACTCTGAATTCCTCTGCCTGACCACTGTCATCTTTTTAATTTCACACCCTTCACTGCAGCCCTGTATAAAACCCTTAAAGGAAAATATTAAGTGCTTCATTGGGAATTGTACTAGCGACAAGTCCTCCTAGTACAGCTAAACTCTCTGATGATAAACACTCATGTTGCAGAGCTGCCTTGATATCAAGGAAGAAAGAAAACCCAGAACGGTTTAAATCTGCCAGGCACTTGACATAAGTGGCACCCATCACCCGTGACAGAAGTCCCTGAGTAGCTACACCGACTTTTTAGGCTTCCCTCAAATGAGTAAGCCTGCCTAGGGCTGAGAGGTCAGGAACCCTTTCTTCACTTCTGGGCCGTCAATAAAAGCGGAGGACGGCTGAGGGGAAGATGAAAGCAGCACGGAAGGAGCCGTGCCGCATCAAAGCAGTTGGGCTCTTACACTCGGAGCAGCTTTTGTTAACTCCTCTTCCAAGAAAGCCACCTGCTGGCTGTTTACAAGGAATAAAACCATCCAAGCACATGCTCCTGGTAGAGCAGCCCGTGTGTTTTATTTCTGTTTTCCTTCCAGCCCACCAGCTTTAGGCATTCAGTTTCTTACTTTCTGATATAAATTTCCAAGCTGGATCGTTAGCTTCATTTTTCAGACTGATACCTGACAATAAAAGCTATTTATTCATCTTGCTGCTCTGTTGTGATGTAGGACTTCCCAAAGCATGTTCACTGATAGTCCAATTGCAGTTCCCAGGACTAACACGCATTGTACTGGAGATAATATACATCATATGCAGGCTAAAGGCTTAATACTTTATGATTAGAGGCCTACTTGCTACACCTGGACATCAATATGCTTACATTCTTTACAACAACTCTTCTATTATTAAATTCTACATTTAAGTAAATTAAATTTGCCCCTCCAGGAATACAATTACACGGATCACAATGATGCAGCACTTTACCTGAGAAGGAGGATCGGACAGTGGGGATCTTTTTGGTGATTTTTTCACCCTGAAAGTATCACTAAAAATAGAATTAAAACAGTTAACATGGTAATACCAGACAGAATCGTGTCATTTCACACTTAGCAAGAGGCAGCTACAATCTCTGTAAGCCTTTCTGCTTTAAAATCCCATCCATGAGGCAGCAGCACCAGAGAAACATGCTGAAGGGACTTATTTTCGTCATGCACTTGGAACAGGCCTTGATTCCCCAAAAGCTGAGAAAAGCAGGATTGCCATATTTCTAAATTCAAGGGAAAAAAAGTTTTTTTTTTTTCCCATGCTAAGTACTGACGTTCACAGAACTGCTCCATGGCAATTCAAATCCCCGCTCCACCCCAGGCATCTTCAGTGGCCTCAAGCAAACTACTTAGCTTGCCTGCTTCAGTTTCCCACCTGAAAATCAAGCCCAAACCACATCTTTACAAGAATGACCTTAGAATTAAAACCGTGATAGATTTAATCAGCAGGCTCTAAGAAGCCCTTAAGTCATTAAGATGAGAAAGAATTGGGTGTGCTTTGGATGAACTACACAAAAAGCGAGGCCGACGCTGTTGCCAAGACACCAGCCCAAAGCTCCATCTTTACTCAGAGACCCAGCAGTCTCCCCTTAAACACAGACACACCAACCAATATGGCAATCCTGCTTCCCCTGACAGCTCAAATGCAAACTGGGACTACACACCTACACACGCTGCAGCCCTTCAGAATCCCCCAGATTTGAAACAGGCAAAAAGAATGAAGAATACGTGACAGATTTATGAATGTTGCCTTTATGTTCACGGTTGGTTCAAAGTATTTCCTAACGGGGACATAAACCAATGATCTGCCTGGTCTCTTGCTGTGTGTATCACCACAGCTACTCAAACACATTTTTGCTACTAACTAGAAAAGGCAGAAAATATCACACCTAACTCACTGACAAAGATTTGATGTTAGAATTTGAGATGCAGTGCCAAAAATTACTGCCCATCAGCTCATCCCTGATCAATAAGTGCCAAGGTCAACGCTGGGAATTTTAATGGAGGGTTTCAGTTGGTAGAGGGTGAATCAATGCCACATCTGTAGGGGAAAATAAATCGGGCAGCTGAATATTAGGGTGTTCAATGCTACTAATTATTTAGTTAGGATGCTGGAAATAATTCGGATAACTTATTCCTTTAAGAAGGAGAAACACTTTATGCAGTACTTAAGCAAGAGTGATTGTACAATGTTGTTGTACAACAGCAGAAATAAAACTTTACTGTATTAGCTCAAGGATGGGAAATCTGCACAGCTTTTAAAAGAGGATCCTCTTTGACAGGCAAACAGATAATGAGGCACCAGATTCTTCTAGCTCATTCACAGGCAGTTTTACTTAAAAAAGCTTTCTTATGTGCCAGTGAAGTGACACGGTTAGCGTAAGAGCTTCATGCTGATTAACTGATCATGCTGCAAAATAAATGAGTGAAATTAAAAAGCCCATAAATCAAAGAAGAAACTCGAAATGTTAGCTTAGAATTACTTACAACAGAGAACATACAGACATCACATCTTCTACCATCCTAAGACAAAGAAGACAAAGAAAAGAGAGACAGACAGAAGGAACTGACAAAAAAGATAAACCTGCAAACAGTCCGTTAATGTTAATGTGTTAAGGCAACCCGGCCATGCACATCTTCTACCTGCATAAGGTTAACCGCTACTTTTTATTGCGAAATAGTTTAGGAGAAAAAATATTAAGTTCTTTCATGTTTTGAAATTCAGTGAGATGCTTCTGACACGCCTTCATCTTACAAAGCACCTTTTTCAAAGCTGAGGCCACTGAGTTCAGTTTTTATCAGCAGGCCCTGATGGCAGCCACCTGCTTTTCGCCTTCCCACCACAGCACCCGATGTGTAAGGGATGTCAGCCCGCCTGGAACGGCGCTTAGGCTTCGGGGATGAGCACCGCTGCTGAGCCCGGCAGCTGCTGCACCGCTCTCCTCACGGCCGGCACCCTTTGAAGGTGGCACCTTCCAGCTCTCTCGCCCAACACTTTGGGAAGCGAGGCCGACACAAGGCCCCTGCTTTGCCTCACCGCTGTCAGCAGGCACTCGGGAGGCATCGGCTGCTCTTTGTCTGGCATCACCTGAGCACGATGAGCTACGTTAAAACAGCTCAGCACTTCGGCATATGACCAGCGGGTGATTTGTGTCAAGCTGCCATCCTTTGTAAAAATCCCCTCTTTTCACACGGGGGTCAGTCCTTCAACTGCTTCGGGTTTCATTCACGAACAGCCAGTTATTTTTATTGACTGTGAGGGACGTAAGGCGGTGTACAGCACAGGCTCAAAGTAGTCAAGCTTAGCAAAGGCTTAAGCTCGTGCCTGGCTTCTGCACCTCATAGGCCTCATCTAGAAATTCATATCTGGCTGTATGAGGAAAACGTTCTCAAACTGGCCCATGGAGTTTTATTTCTGTAACCCTCAATACTGCTATTAAACCCCCCCGACTTGGCAAAAGCCACTAAGTAGGGTTTTAGAAGTCCTGGTAGATCACAGCATCACCTCCAACTCAAACACCCTCCCTTCTGCCTCTTGGAGCCAAAGCATTTTGCTCCAGCTTCTCTCTGCTGTCCCACCAAGGCAGCACCACCGAGGGTCCAACACCCCAGTTCCTGCCCTGGATCCCATGGAAGAGCTGTGCTCAGGGCCCTTTCTGTGGAGAAACCAGTGACAGGCAGAGGCAAATACAGCCACTGCCTCCCACGGCATCCCCCAGCAAGCCTTAGGCCAATTTTCTTCTAGAAGTGCAGATCCTCTTCTTTATTAGCAAAACCAGGTCATGGGGCTGCAGTGGGCAGGTGTATAACATAACATAGCAAAATCCGTCCTAGGCAAGGGCAAAAAAATCCTGTAACCCTCCTGAAAAAAAGATTTACACAACTATTTTCAAATTCACATTGCCCCCAACTTAACAATCTGGAACTGATTCTGCTTTTCACAGAGAATGATGGACCCATGAGGTTTGTAATGGGGGTCCGTCCGCTCCACAATGACTCCTGGATGATAAAAGGAGGCTCTGGCTGGCTGTAAATATCAGACTTCAGGATCTGGTGATATTAAAATCCCCTTCTCTCCTTCTGGACTTCCAAAGCAAGACTCAAAGAGTTCCTCTCCTGCTGTCAGACTTTTAAGTCTTCTTCTTTTGAACCAAACCAGTTTGGACTTCAGGCTCCGAAAACGCATCAGCTTAGCATCCATCTTAATTCTCACCTTAATTCCCCCTAAATTTGAGGCATATCTCGAAAAGAAGCAAAACCACCCCCACCAAAGAAAAACAACCAACAAACAGGCTCCTCCCTCAATAAACATCTCAACTGTACAGCAGTCTGCAACTTCCAGAAGTCAGAAATGCTCCTAAAAGCTAAAAATGGCACACACTTCCTCAAATTTGGCAAGGGAGGTGAACTAGATGTCTGGAGGGTAGCAGGCAGCTCAGGAAAACTGAACAATCTCCACCTCACTCCACAAGCTAGGACATTTTTTGCATGCTTTACATTAACTGTGTTATCTTCAAAATGCCTGGCTTTTACCCATCTTTAGTTGCATTATTTTTAGTTAGCTGACATTTAAACGATAAAGGGACATGCTGCGAGATATTTTCTTACAGATACAGGCAGAATAACAATTTCAGATTAATGGGGTATAAACTTACTGATTACCAACTCAAAAAAATGTGAGATAAGGGTAAGACAGCAGAACATGCACACCAGCAAGTGAACCATTGGATTACCAGAACTAGCCACTGAGGTTCCTATCCAAATACCTAAACACAACAATTTAGAACATTTATCCTGCAGTTTGCCCAAAGTGCCTAAAAACTGGATGTTTTCTTAACATGTAGCAGTCTAGGAGATTTCAACCCTTCTGAAGAATTGTCATCTATTTCACAGAAAGGAAACTTCAAGTTTTTTAGTCTTCTATTAAAAACTGCCCATTTCACTTCTTAGAACACCGCACCTTTCAGTGTGTTTTCTTTTCTATAGTGTAAGTCACCAGATAAAACCTGCTGTGTGCAGTAGGGGATTTGTTCTTGCCTTATTTCATGTCCCACTCAAAAACTGTGATTCATAAAACAATCTTTACTGGTATGAATCAGCTTAAACAATTTCAAATTCCAAGATGAGGTCACAGAAAACTTGGCACAAACTTGAGAAAATTTGGACTTAATCAGATTCAAAGCTACGCTGGGCCCCAAAACTTCAAAAACCCAATGCCCAGTCCAGTGGCCTCATGTGTCTCAATTTCTCTCTGGTTCTCCCTTTTGGGTCTGGAAATGTCAAGCTATTGAGGTACCAGGTTAAGGGAGAGCACATACAGGCAGGAGTTCAGTTGCGTGGTTAACGACACTCAACAGCATCTTTCCGTCTATGTTCAACCCTAAAACTGATATAAGTGGGCTGAAGGGTAGGACTCTGCTGCTTCTAATCCAGAAACAGATGAGCCCTTTAACTTACGTCTTTAGAGGCGTCTTCTTCTTTTTTGCGGGTTTATTCAAGCTGTCTCCATCGGTCCCGTTTGTTTCATTGGCACTGGCTGGTATCTCAAAGGAGGCTGGAGATTTGGTGGGCGAGCTGGCGATCTTAGAAGAAGACTTGAAAGGGTCAATAGAGTCCTCGCACACGTCTGGCTCGAAACTGTACGTTTGCTGAGGCAGTTTGGGAGATTCTTGCATTTTTGTACTAGATGAGAATGGGTTAAAATTGGGATCGTCCCACTTGTCAATATCAAAAGTGTAAGATCCTTTTGTGATAGGGATCTCATTTGGATCAGTGGGTGTCTTGGTTGGTGTGGTGGGAACATTATCAAGCTTTTCCACTGACTTTTTAGTCTTTGGCCTCCGTAGTGGCATTTTAGCACCAGGCTTTTTACCTGCTTTTTTAGGAGGAGTGCTCTCCTGCGGGTCTTCACCGATCCCTTTTTCTTCAGAATAATCAAACTCCAGCCTCACCGCAACACCTTTGACCGGAGGGTCCTCTTGTCCTCCGGTGTCAGGCGGAGTCACCTCCACAGCCTCAGGTGCCGTTGTAAGAGGTAGCGTTTTCTTACTGGCAGGGGGAGAGTTTTGTACTTTGCTGCCTCCAGTGCTAAACGCACTAATCCCTTCAAAAGTGTCTGGATCCAAAGGGTAGGATCCCTCAGGCACAGCCGGGGCCTCCTGTTTCTCAGCAGAGATTTTAGAAGGTTCAGTACATTCAGGTTTTACTGAGTCAGCCTTTGCTTCAGACGTTGGTTTATCCTCACCTGGGGCAGAAGCTGCTTGGCCAAGGTCAGACGGCTCTTGTGGCGTTTCCTTCACCGGCGGAGCATCGAGAGATTTTTTTGCTGACGGCTTCTTTTTTACGGAAGCTGGCCTGGATTTCTTTGTTCGCTTAAGGGTACTGGAAGCACTACTTGAACCAGTACCATATGCATCTGCTGCTGGCGCTAGCGTCTCGTTATTGCCAAGATAAGACGCTCCATCAAAATCACTAGCTTGCAAGCTAAGAGACCGAGATAACGTCGATTTGGAAATTGGCACTGAATCGGTCGATTTTCTTCGAACATTCGCTTTGGGGTCACGATTCTTCGATTCCGGAGAGCTCGGTCCTAAGGCATGGAGAGAATCAACCAACTCAATGTTATCAAAGTCCAAGTTGTACGTTCCGCTGCTGGCTATCGGCTTGTCCTCATCAAAGACGGTGGAAAAAGAATGGGAAGGGGGACGGAAAGGGCTTTCTTCAACGGATTCACTGTGGGACACATCAGCTACAGGGAGAGTTTCGGAAGATAATCCTGTGGGAACAAACAGAAAAATCAGTGAATTTTAAACAGGTTTAAAAAACTGCCGCTTAGTAATCTTGCTATAATCTAGTACTAATCCAAAAATAAATAAATAAAAATAATAAAGAGAGGGTTAAAATCATTCAGATGGAATAAGCAATGATTGAAGGACATAGGAACTGAAGTAACATTTTCAATTTATGAACCAGATAGGAAAAAAAAGTAGTTCTGTTTTCCCCAGGAAAAGATTTAAGTCAAGTTGCAAGAAAATACAAAATATGCATCGGAATAGCCTCTGGAGGATACCTTCTAAACTAATTATCACTTAGTTAAAGAGGTGGATATTACTATAACATGCTAAGCATGCCACATACCAGACAATCCGAACTTCGAACATTCCTCACGTTTTCTTCTGTTCTAAAGAGTTCACAGAACTGTGTCAGAGCTCTTCTGCAGTAAATTTCCTGTAAATTTGGCCACTGCTTCAGCAATTAGATGTTGATCTTAAGTCTTGTTTCCCATGTGCTATTTTTACTAATTTCCCAGAGGGACAACACAATGGAACATGGCTTCCTCTCCACAACCCATCAGTGCTGCTCCTCCGTCTGCCCCAAGAAGTCAACGCACTACACTTTGACCTCATAATTCCACATTTACTACAAGACGTGAATCACGGAGAACCTCATAGGAAATAAATTATGGCAAAGATCAGAAAATAATAATAATAATCAGTTCAACAACTATACAAGTAATCTCAGTTGCAAATTTTCCGTAAGAAGGACAATTAGAAGCTCCCTACAGATTATTCAAAACAGATTTCTCAAAGTGTAGTGCTAACTCAGTGATGAAAGGAAAATTTTATAGAGAGAATTACATGCCAGAACCGTTCAACCAAGCATCTTTTCATTGTAATTAAAGGCTCGCTTATCCAACGGAATCCTAAGAAGATTTACAGCAGTCTCTTGACTTGTTGTAGAACAATTACATTGGACAAAATAGAAAACTATACAGTGTGTATCAAAAAGAAAGTACACCAGTAGGAAAGGATTAAGATGATGGACCCTTCTGCTTTCCACCTCGTTAAAGTTCATTACCAAAATGCTTTACGGATCCTGAATATGGTTTGCTCCAGTTGTCATTGTCCCTGCCCAAGCCTAACGCCGTCACCTCCACCACCACGTCCGTGTCCCGGTCAGGGCGTGGAGCCCTGGGAAATCCCTCCAGTTCACAATCCAAGCTACGCTAAGCTGGCTGCTAGGGCTGCACCTGGCAGCTGGGCTCCCTCTGATGAGAACGGGAGCAAAATGATTCAGTGCTTCCCACTGAGCAACGCAGCACTTTTCGTGTTTTCAATTTTAATGTCATGCAATTTTAAAGAGAAGCACGCTCAAGCAAAAATGAATGCTTTGCTCAACCTTAAATGGTTTTGGTGAAATTTCTATGCATCTTTTTCACTTCAATCTTGACATATTTTGCAAAACAATTTCCCTTTTGCCCAGCTACATTCATTACTGCTTTTCATAAAAGCACGATGGACAGAGAATGAATCACCTTTCTGTCAGAAGTTATGAGTGTATTAAGAACAGAAAGAACAGTTTTCCTTTATTCCAGGGGAAATGGTACCTCTGCATAGAAATTATGGGAATTATTACTTATGGATGCAGAGAACAGAAGAAATGTAAGTAAATCAGATACATTTCCCATAGCAGTAGCTTAGAGCAGCACCAGGTATATTCAAAGATTTTCATAGGAGTGACAGCCACACGGTTTCCCTCAAGACTCTGGAATTTTACTGAGTTGCACTTCAGGACAGTTTATTTTCTTCCTTGTCTCCACTGGGCTGTGACTGGCTTCATTCTGGCTGATTGGCCATTCGTTAGACTCAATTGCTTCACGCACACCTCACTTCTGACACTGGCGGGACTCAAAGAGTGTCGTAAAACTGCAGCATTAGGCTCGTCTGTGCGTTTTTCACCGCCGTGGAAGGGAAGACACCTAACCGGGATACAGAGCAATAAACACCGCATAGCTCTACAACGTCAGCACAGAACAAATCTAGGTCAGTGTGAAATAAAAGGGGGATCTGAAGACAGCCTTCTGAAATTATGCGTTGTTTTCATTCCCTCACGTACCACAAGCCTCGCCAGGGTTGAGGCCCTTTGTTCTAAGTCAGTACAAACATATTTAATATAGATATACAGAAAATCAATGCCCGCAGGAGCTGGAATACAGCAGACAGTTGCAGCAGAGCTGAATTTGGGATCACATCACAGCAGCAAATGAATGTGCAACACTTCCCGTGCTCGGGGTGGACCAGCCTTCCAGCTCGGAGCCCTTTGATTGCCCATTTCACAGCTTCCTCCTCACCAAATCCTTCACTCTCAGCACAGATTTCTGCAGAGCGCAGCTCAGCTCACTACTGCGGTACTCCTGTCGTTTCTTTATGGAACAGCGAGGGAAATGGAGAACACAGCTTTTGGGAGCTGCGCACTGCTGCTCTTCAGCTCTCGCCCCACTGCACGGGGATCGCCTGCCCTGGAACGGCAGCAGTGCGGGAGGGGAAGAGGTGAACGCCCTTTGCTGTCGCAGAGCGGCACAGCTTCGTAGCACTACAAAGAGATATTAAGACCTGACTTTAAGGGCATATTCAGAGAGCAGAGCCATTTGTCTTCTTACACCACAGGATTAAGCAAATCGGTCTTACTAATTACAGCATTTCATTAAAATGCAGCTTGATTGTGGAGGAAGGTACCAGGCTACAAGCTCTGCAAAAGCAGGCAGAACTTGCCCTAGAGAGAGGCCAGCACAAGGCTTTAAACCAGGTTTATGCCTTTTAGGGGCTCATGGCAGGGTGCTGATGGTCCCCCACAAATTATCCCGGCAGGAGATGCCACCAGGTGGTGGAAAGCATTCCAGGAGCATGAGCAACAGCAGAGAAACCTGTGTTGTACTGAAAAACAGGTGCTCCCCAAAAGAAATCTGCCATTGCATCCATCGAGAAGGCAGCCCGAGGACTATTCCTTTGGCACACACATTTCTCTGACTGGAGAGAAAGTCTGCCTGGATTAGGCATGAAAAAAAAAAACACAGAACAAACGAAAAACCACCACCAAGCCCCAGGCTTCTTGACTCCAGGAGGTGAGACCTCTGGGCGAGAGCGGCATGAAACGTTCAGTGTGTGGCATTTTCATGTCACCTACCGTGGCAGAAGAAAAACTCGCAGGAAAGCCCTTAGAAAACTGCATTCATAAACAAAATCTGTTGTGAGTATCGACAGAGCGGATACTTTTTTATTTTTCCAGCCAACTACAGAAATCAATTTTTGTGCATTATGACTTCGTACCCAGACTGTGACAGCACCTCGGATGACAGCAAACCTCCAATGCCCCACCGGGGCACGGGGCAGCCCCAGCCCTCCCTGAAGGAAGCTGCAGAGATGCCCCGCACAGCCCCCCACACGGGCAGGGGACGCGGTGCTCACTGGCAAGCACAAAGTTACCAGACCAAACAGATCTAATAAAGCAAAGACAGCAGAAATTAATTTATACTTCTGTTTTAGAGGAAAAACAAGGATGGAGAAACGTTTGGAAAATGCATACAGCATGCCCCCCCCCCCCACTGTTATAATGAAATACCTCAGCAGACAAGCACACTTTGCCTGTAGCGCACAGGAATTGGAATTACTTAACGCTACACATTTTCAAACACAGCTTATTTCGCGTTCCTGCTTGTCGTAAAGGCCTTTGAAGTTATGAAATCAATTACTAGCACTATTGTTAAAATCGCTGTAAAAATACTTCTGCCATTTATTCTGAGATAAAATGTCGGATATAAAGCTGATTTCCAATTTTCTTTTGTCAGGCAAAAACACAAAAGAATGTTTTCTATAGGAAAAATTCAGTTTGCTTTTGTCTGGGTCATCATCTCTGGGAGGGCTGACTTCAATTCCCCCGGCACAAGAAGGAATTGGACACAGGTCTCCCACGAGAGATGGGTGGGTTGTGATGAGTGGAAGGGACTCCAGCTCTTGTATCTCCCCCCACATATAATCTGAATTCACCAAATAATCGGAGAATGTAAGGTGGGAGAGGAAATGCCACTGCCTAAGCAAGAATTCCTGGCCAGAAACAGGGAACTGGGGAGAAAGGGCTTGAAGCACTTCGTGGTGCTCAGTTGGACCAAGAAGAGGACCCTGCTGCGAGGAGCCGATGGCACAGGCTGGTGACCCGCAGCCTCCCGTGCATTCACTTCACCTGAACTAGGTGTGTGGAAAGCTCATGGCCTACAGATACGCACCTCAAACGATAACTTAAGATGCTACCAAACTTAAGAAGAGAACAGAAAAGCAACCTCAAGCTCATTTGCTTCAAGAGTCCAACCCGTGCTCCCCACAGCCAACAAAATGCTTGGATGGGCACTTCCCTCCAGACTCGCCCGCTGAGCGGCTCCTGTCTTCTGCTCAGCCCCTCGCTCTGCCGCTGATGGACTGGGGCCATGCAGCAGGTTTCACGCCACCAGGAGCTGGCACGAACGCAGGGTGAATCTAGCTGTATTTCACTTTCATCATATTTGTTAAGCCAGCGTTGAAGTCAACCTAATTAAAAACTCTCCTCTTGGCTTTCCAGCAGTGGGGTCCAGCTGTTGCGCTAATGACACGATGCGGCATCACCGCAACCGTCTGCACCCATAATTATTGTCAGATACAGATCAAACAAGCCTTCAAACACTTCTGTGCTTCCTCCTTCCACCCAAACACACACTTCATCACCAGCGTCCTGTCGAAGACAAAGGCGTGCGGCTGGCGAAGCAGAACCCCAGCTGGCCAGCGCTGCCTCTCGCTTCGTGCCAGGCTCATTGGTTGCCCATATTCCTTATTCCTCTTCGTGAAACCTCTTTATTTAGCTGTATGGTACTGACGAGGAGCCCTGCTTCAGCTGCCCATAGCCCCCCAGTAAGTCATCCTGTTTGTGTGCAGCCACATACACAACCTATGAGGTAAGTAAACTAGAAGGTAACTGGGACTCGAGTGGTTTGTCAAGCACAAGACGTTAAACCCAAATGTCACTAACACCTAAGTTCCAGTCTCAGTGTTAATTTCTTCAAAAGATTTCAGAAACAAGGGAGCGCTTTGTGCTGCCCCTCCTACGTCTGAATTTTTCCTGCACTGCACAGCTCCCTGCTCCCGTAGAACCCCCCCGTGGTATAACTGCATTCTGCATCATTTTGGCATGCTGAGCGCGGCTCTGGTGGTTTGTGGCAATTTGCCTCCCATGGCCAAATCTGATTTGCCAATGAAACATTTTCATCTCTGCCATCCAATGGCTGTTAATACAGCTCACGCTGGCTATGAATAGAGTCAGTTTCCTATCTTTATTTGGGAATGCCCAAAAGAAAGGAGGGGGAGGTCTGGGACACAGGAAGAAAAGAATCGCATGTGACAGGGACGCACATGTGTATCCAGGGGTCGAAGATAATCTACTGCAGTAATTAAAAACACGCCGCAATGCTGTTTAGCATATGCATGCTTTGTTCTCTCAGCACTTAACTTGTTTTGTCATCACAGATATTAAGATTAGAAAAGGAAAGAAGATGGAGAACGAGTAACGTTGCTTGCTGCCGTGAAGAAGGAACCGTAAAGGAGAAACTGCCAGGAGATCCCTTCCCAGGATTTTATTTTGTGGCATCAGTTTGTTGAACATCTTTCTGGTTTCTTATAAACTCACAGCATAAATCACAGTCTTAAAGAGCACTCCTTAATGCATAAGCCCCAGAAATGCTTTAAGTGTCTCAAGCCACTTCCAGGACTTATTTGTCACATTCCCAAAGGTTTCAATCAAGCTTGTCAGCCTTTGCAATACACGCAGCAGCCACGGACGTTGCTTTGCCACTGCTAAAGGCAGCCACTACAGCGGGAAATGGAAGCTTTGAAGCGCCGCACAGCAACGTTACACAGCTTTCCGAAGGAAATGCAAGCCAGCTTTAGCCTGCTTAGAGTAAAATTGCCTTTACACAATTTAGCAATGTAATCAAGATGACTTGGCTTTTGGATGGGAAAAAAGACAGCATAATAGGCAATTCAGTCTTAAACTGCTCAGCTGTCATTCGACAACCCAAACAAAGCTATTTTGGGATGAGGAGTGCCTCCTACTCCCCCAGATTCTATTATTCAATTTAGAGAACAAAGAATACCTTTTTTTTTTTTGGGGGGGGGGGGAAGAGGGAAAAGCTTTTTGTTTCTGAAATGTAGTACTCCCTTCTTAAAAGTTACCTGGCCAAGATGTACCGTTACGTACCTGCATTACCTATACATTCAGGCTCACTGCTCTGGTACAGCTAATACAAATATTTCTACTGTTCTAGGAGCTTTTTGTTCACTTTCTGCTTTAGGTGCCAATACAGTTGAAATAGTATTTTGTTAACTGTCACTGCTAGCAGTGTTCAGCCAGGTGCCTGTACGTCGCACCTCCTTTTTCTAGGCATCTGACTCTAAAAAGCTCCTAAAATACCGGGAGGAGGGAATGAAATTTGATTCTAAAGGAAGAACTGTTTTTCTAGAAAGCCCCTATTTTCTTTATTATTTGCCCAGTGTTATGGGCAGATTCTCTAATACTTTGCTCCAGGAGGTGACAGGGTTTTTCCTCTCAGCATGGACAAAGCTCAGCATATTTCTCCCAGGAAATCATTTATTAGCATCCACTCCTTGCCTCTGCTAACACAAACACCTCAGCTCAGCTTCACCTTCCCCAGCAAGGTGTCCCACCCTCGGCACGCTCCTTACCTGTGTCTTCCAAGGACAGCTGGGGCTTTATTTCTTGCTCTGCTAGGTCTGCTACAACCGCTGCCGCCGCTTCGGGGGGTGGCTGGGGTGGTGATGGCGGGGCCTTGACCGGTGTGGTGGACTCCGGGGTCTCAAATGCTTCTTCTGAGTCAGAGCTCCTGGGGAAAAATCAAGCAATAGAGAGTTTTCTTAATAGCCTGGACTAGTGAGGAGGGTGAACATCCACGTCTGCAGCAGAAGATCCTACTTGGAAACGCAGGGCTTTCTGAGCTGACGGCAGAGACCTCAGCTATCAGGCCACCTCTGCAATTTCCAAAGGGAACCCACATGGAGATATTACACCACAGGGTGATTTCCAGAGCAACACATCATTGCCACGATCTTCTTGTCCCTTAAGATTTCTGTGTGTTATAAAAGTGAAAGTGTATTTGGAAACAAATCCCTGCCTCTCAGTGTGAGGGAGGTTCAACCATGCACACAACGCTGACGCCCTTATATCAAGATTCTGAAACTTTCCTTGGTGCAAGTGTACATGAAGGAACAGAGAAAAGGAAGAGGATCTTAGGTTATTTCATAGCTCCATTAAAAAACAACAACAAAAAATAAAAGCTTTTCAAATAGCATCAAAGTCCCACGTGTCCTCCTACAGGTGAGAGATACTTGAGTTGCAGCTCAGCCTTGGGCATCCTGCTTCCAGGATTTTGCAGAATTTCCCCAATCCCTCTGTGAGCAGTAAACGCATAGGTTTGTTAAAAAGGTGAGACAAGGTGTGAAATGCACAGTCCCGGTACCATCAATACTCCTTTTCTAGCACCGGGGGCTCACGCAGCCACGAGCAACAGAAGGACCCCAGTGGGTTGGTGTCAGCTCAGCGAGGAAACAGCAGTACCCCAGGACAAGAAGGCCTGAAAGGCAACGCCTGCAGGAAACGATGGGAAACCGAACTGGTAAGTGAAGGTCTAAACCACACAAGGACTTGCAATCTACTCTTGCAGGAGCAGATCTGAAAATCTGAAATCCTATTTAAATTACCTCCCTTCGAAGAGGCACCGTGCCTAAAGTTCAAGATGTTTTAAGTTTAAGAACAACTGAGAACAAAGAACTTCTGGAATAAAGCTACACCGCAGGTAGGCAGCAAGGTAATGCTTTCTCCTCCTTCCACAGGAGTGCTTCAGGAAACAAAGTCGAAGAACCAAACAGCAACAGAATTTGGTACTTTTCTTGTAGAGAAATGTTTCCCTGCCATAAAAATAAACCTAGAAAGTTATCATCTAAACCAACAAAATTAAAGGTGATTCATCCCTCTCGTGTTTTCACGTGATTCTCATTGCCTGAGCTTCCACAGAGCTTTGTTTTGCCAATATTTAGTAACGTTGGAAAGATTCAAATCCCATACTTTTAATTTTCAGTCGCAACCCTTGGTAAGCAGCAGTATAATCAGTAAAAACTGTCTTAACCTTAGTTCAAATGCAGCTGAGTTTGTTAGGAGCAGTGGTGATAGCAAAGCTTGGTATTTAACGCCGAGGTCTGAAGGGAAGCCCCACACCAGAGAAGCGTTTGTTGCCATCGCCTGCAATGTGAGGAGAGCACAGAGCCTGGGAGCAGAGCTCGGGACTGTGCTCCAAGGTCTACGCCACGGAGCTCCTGGGAAAATGAGAACCTGTGCTGAACCGGGTCGGTTTTCCTGAGAGAAAATACGGGATGGTCTCTCCTGTGTGGGATGTTTTTAAGACTGTAATTGTACTTTCAAACTGTAACAGAAGATTTTCCCAGAACAACAGGATTTCCTGTGAAAAGGAAATTACATGCTTCAGCCAGTTCTAGTCGTAATGTCTTTTTTCTGACAAGTACAGGAGTACACAGAAAAATAACACTGCTGCAAAGTTCCTGGTGCAGAAGAGCTTGCCAGGCGGCGATGTGCTGTGAGAGCCAGCCCCGAGCCAGAGCAGCAGGCGTGGATCCAGCTCTTGTGGAGGGAAGAGCCCCTTCTGTCCTCTTGATCATTATCCTGAAGCTCCAGCTGAGGACGAAGCGGGGTGAGATGGGACACATGGGGTTTAGAGATGGACAACTCGTTTGCTGGTCCTGGCTCGTAACGGTGTGGAGAACGAGCCTGCGAGCGCAGAGTCCAAGCAGTTAAAAGCTATGGGGTGGAACAGGCACTCACGCGGCCTTGTAGCCAGCCTGGGAAATGAGGGGGAGCTTGCCTTGATAATGGATCTCCTGTCTTTCCATCTGCATCCTTTGGCTGTGTGCACAATGGGGAAAAAAAAAGTATATAGATCGTAGAAGCTACGAAATGGCTAGACAGTGACAGAGAACAAAATGACTACAAGCACCCTCACAGTCCTTCTCTTTCACCTCTCGGGCGATGGCCTGTAAACAGTAAATGGAAAGGCAGCTGGTGAGCAGGGCGTGCAGGGCTCACAGGTGGGGAGAGGAGCAGGGGAGAGCCAAAAAATACAGCTGTCCTACAGGAGGACAGTAGTGTAGGAGGGCTCCTGCGCTCACCTGGAGGCTTGGAGCAGCTGAAGGCAGTTACCGGGGTTGACTTCTCTTTGTCCCCTTTGGCCTTGTGGAAATCCAGCCCCAGAAGTTACATTGCCTTCATTTTTATAGACCATGGACACTTATAATTTTAAGTCCTTCGCTTCAGAATGAAAACTAGCCTTTCTGCCACCATAGCTGGAAAGCAGTCAGTGCGCAAGGATGAGGTTTCTTCCTGCCGTGCCTCTCCTCGCTCTTTGCCCTCTGCAAGCAGGACAGCCACTAAAGCACGGTCACCCCGGTTGTCACTCGGAGCCCGGATTCATTACCAAAGAGTTTGCAGCAGAGCCGTTACGATGCCTCCGGCCCCAGAGGAGTCCTGCAGTCTCGCTCGGGTTCTCCCAGTACTGACACGACAGCAGTACAAACGGCACAAGTGTGCACTCAGGTTTTATTTCACGGGCATGAAAGGGACGCGTGACCTACAAAAGAACCTAAACAAGGCGCCTGTGGCGGGGCTGTGACACGTGGACTGCGGCCAGCAGCATCGCTTCCCGCTGATGAGCGCACGGGAGCGCATTTGGAAGCGGTGTGTGCAGAGGGAGCTCCGCTAGCTGCTGTGGGGTCGTGTCACTTTCAGTCACATCCTTATACCACTTGGATTTAGTGTTCAGCCCGCTTCGTAACAAATCCATGTCTCACGGAGCAGTGATCTATTGGCGCTTGCTGCCCTTGGTCTGGAGAAGAACCGGTGTGTGGTATTTTGGCATCTGGAAGGCAGGAGCTGGGTTCCCATCTTCTAGAAGCAGCAGTCATGCTGGGAGCAAGGAGAGGGGACGGAGCTGCTCCCCACCAGCTTGTGGAATCACAAGGAATCATCAAGACTGGCTTCAGGGCTTTGCTCCATCACAGCCAAGCTGAACATCCTCCACCCATCCACATTCAGATTTGTGTATTTCCTTCCAGACTTAGCACTTTGGACAAAATACAACAAAAAGGTGAGGTTGATGGTTGGACTTGATCTTGAAGGTCTTTTCCAACCTACGTGACCCTAAACTTGCCTTGTTATTGCAGCTTGGCCCGGGTTAGTTGTAGCCTCTCAAGCACACCATGCAGGCTGTCAGCAAAACCTGGACCTTGAGAACTGAACAACAAATAAAGTGCTCAAAGTACATCCATCTGTCGCAAGAGGGACATTCTCTCAAGAATCACCCAAGGCTTGGGTCCTGCTGCTGGCCGAGCTGGCATACGCCGCGATGGACCGGGAGTCCCAAAGCCGTGCGATGGAGGGACCCAAATGAGCAAACACGGCCGTGCTGTTTCATAAGCATGAGCTGTGGCACCACCTAAAGGCAATGCCCAGATTCCAGCAGACCTGGCAATCCAAAGCATCGAAAGCTGTTACGTCATAGTTAAGATACAAATTTCACATCAGTATTTACTGAATGAGTTATCATATACTGTGAGAGGAATCTAAATCAGCAAGAAACAAATAAAAAAAGCAGTTTCTTAAGATGCTCAGTTTAGTACCGCAGATGAATTTTGGTTTTCGTTCCTGTAATCCCACTGGGAGACGCGCTGGAAGTAAAAAGGAGAGATGAGTTCCGTAGTCTCACCTCCATCGATCACTTTCAGAGATGATCCTCATAAAAGCTGCATGAATAATTCAGGTCTGTTTTCTGATGAGATCAGAGCCGAGGATGGAGGACTGGCTGTACACTGCTGAGGTCAATCTGTCTTGCCCGTTACTTAAACGGGCACGTATACTCATCCTATCCTGGCAAAGCCATAGATAGAAAGATCTGAAAAGACACTCAGTAACTTTAAGCTTTCGAGTCCATACAGCCACAGAGGCAAGGCGCTCAGAGATGTGCATTAATTTCAGTCAAACTCTTCCACCGTGAACAGTCTGATAAAAGCTTTTCAAATTTCCTGCTCCCATTTTTCACAGTTAAATTGATTTTTCTCATACAGGTCTTAAAAAAAAAATAAAACAAGGAAAAGAACACTGAGGCAGCATGTTTCAGTGTCAGTCTCAAGACTGAAGATCAGTCCAGCTCTCAGCTGTGCCACTCAAGTGTTGCGTGTGCATGGTCTTAGTCACTCTGCTTCTGCATCTGCCTCAAGCCTGCCTCACCCACCCAGGCTGTGAATTCTTCGTGGCACAAACAGCGTATTGCTGTGAATCTATGCAGAGTTCAGAGGAAAACAAAAATTAAAGACTGCTGTGCTGGTACATATTAAATACGAGCTTTTTTCTTATTCTATTTATAAAAAATTCAATATCGGACTCTCTCTATAATTCATCTTGTGGTATTATTCATGCTGCAGTTGCACAACCCGGTCACAGAGATGCATATCATCTCCTTTCCCCCTTTCTTCCTTCCGACTTTCAAATGCTGTTCAGGGTGGTAACTCCGGACCAGCAGGAGAGCCCCGGCTGTGCAGCCCTTCCCGGAGATCAGGCTACCAGTTCAGGGCAGCAGCCCTTACCTGACCCCAGGGCCTACTCACAGAGAACACGAAATATTGTATGGTACAACAAAAAGGTCGGTTTTTTCACCCCAGCACAAGGTTAGAGTAAGATCAAAAAACGTTTCAGCTTTGTGTGCTGCCATTTCTGTACAGAATTTGCCTACTCAGTGACTCCAGGCCAACGTAGGGCTCCACATTACTCAGCTGCTCTTAACGTGGTGCTTGTCGGCTGGGCCATTTGTCACCTACCTGCTCTGAGGAACAAACAGCATCATGGAATTAAATTTTAACGTTATATTTGTATGGCAACACACAGAAAGCTTGTTGGATGAATTGGTGGATTCATTTGGTTAAGTATTAAATATTCATATTTGGCCCCTGAATTAGTCTTCCTGTCATCCACGGATCTGTTAAACTCATCTGTTAAACTCGTGGTATTGAAGTGCAACACAAACAGTGCCAGGCCGACGCCTCACAAATGATATTTCCCTTCTCTCCAGCAAAATACACCATTAAACTGACCCAACTTCTCAGACACGATTCAGCAGTACCAACAGCATTTTGCACAAAGAGGAGCAAAACCATCAGCCTTAGCCAAGCCGGCCAGAGCTGAAGGGGCAGTGACATCCCGGGGACCGCTTACAGCCACCTGCCTTTCCCCTCTCTGTCCCCACGGGGAAGGCTCTCAGCGTGGGATGTGACCACGTCAGGAGCTGGGGAGGGACAAACATGTCCCTTCCGTGTCCCCGGCCTCCACTTACGAGACAGCTCCTTTAGGGACACATTTCTGACCATTAATTATTGATGGACCTCCCTCACACTGTAACAAGACAGCAGCAAGATCATCTAACCTACAATTAGATAACTCGCTCGCGGAGCATCACGGCTGGTTCACACCCAGAGAACCAAGCCTCGGGACTCACACCGATACAATAACGCCCGGTACCCAGCAGGAAAGCAGAGGAAAACCAAGCGCATTGTTCTCCCAGGGTCTGCTCCAAAGTGCCTGTGATGGAAATCGATGGGGATTCACAGCTTTCCAGGGCTGAATCTGTGCTGGGGAAGTACTTCACCTTCTGGGGGAATGCTGCCTGCTGTACAGCACGGGCTTTATGTGCAGAATGTGTGTGCATACGTACCAGAAAAGACAGTTATGCCTCTAGCTACTCGCCTGCCTTGCGACATCGGAGGAATGTTTTAGAGGTTTCTGCCTTGCAAAGTCTGATCGTCAAGACAAAACAGTAATTTCACCACGGGATTGTTTCAGCTTAGACTAAATGGCTGGAAAGTAATTTCAGTCTCACTTTATAACGTCCCTAACTGCTGCCCTGTAGATCTCTTTTGGTCTTACTTTAAAACTGGGCATGGTTCAATGAAAAATAGGTACAACAGCAGCTTCTTGATCACAAAAATTGTAAATAATTTTAGAGAAGTTATCCCTCAGCTGGGATGAAGGTAATTTCCTAGGTGTTTCCATTCCTTATCCTGCTATCTTACAGATTCATTACAATCCTAATACAGACTAAATTGTAGGACAAAAAAAAATAGTGTATTTTTTCTTTCAAGAAAGGTTTTTGTGAATGTATATACTGCAGAATTGGAAGACTTAAACAGGAATGATGTTTGCTTTCATGGGTTCCTGCAGCAGAAGCGAAACTACACAAAACCAGCTGCAGTTTTTTCCTCGACAGAGGCATTTGCCCATACAAGACCAGGGGAACGCCACGTGATCCATTTATGGCTGGAGCTATGACACGGCAGCAAAGCATTATCTGCAGTTCTCGCTTAAAAAATAGAGGTTTTATCAAATAAATCCCATTCCGCTGAAGTGACAGAGACCTCCTTCCGCGCAATGCAATTACACAGGAACTCATATTGTCACAGATGTGTGCAGAGAGCAGGGCTGGCACTCCTCTCCAGAGCAGGATTTTAAGATGATTTCAGCATAAATATTCCTACAAGACCCACTGAAAACATGGTTGCCCAGAAAAATAATCAATATTACATTGAAGGCGACGCCTCCCAGCCCATCAGCGATGTGCCCTGACAAGCACAAGGCTTAATTTAGAGACACAAGGGAGGGAGAGCATCGTGCCTCACCCCAGGAGCAGCCAGGGCTGCTTCCCTCCTTTGTGCAGCTCGTTGCTTCTCCTCCACGCTGTGAGCCGGGGTGTAATGCCCTCTGTTGTCTCGGCACAAAGCAGAGAGTTCAGCTGAAGCGTTCATCATGTACACCTGCGGAAATTCGGTGCGAGCGGGGCAAACAGGGCTCAGATCTCCACAGCCGCTGCTCTAACTCTCCTGGGCGACTTCACATCCGATCTGCAGCTTGACGTCCTCGACAGCAGTGTCGGAACCGACATGTAGGGATCTGCTTTGCCTTTTTTTTTTTTTTTTTTAAGATAGGTGAGAAAACAGAAATAAAATGTCCTGGCTCCAAATCATTATGTGGGACTTCAGCCATGGGAAATAAGTAATGCCTCGTGTGCTACCCAAACCACACAGGTCAGCTTGGAAGCGTGTGTTCTAGAAGAGGTTACAAAAGGAAACATGAATCCCTTAAAAATTAATCGCTTACTATAAAAAGGGTGATTTTTCCTCATAGGATGATTACATTTGGAGAACAGGATCAGAATCGCAGCAGCGAAGAATGAAAAGGACACGATCAATTTAAAAGCAACGCTGATTTCTGTGTTTTACCTATTGCCTTACAAGTAATCTCTCCATAAATCTTTCCACAAGGGCAGAAGGAATTATTTCTCCTGCTTTTTGCTGCTTGTTTATTCAGCGATTTTGAGAGCGTTCTGTGCAGAAGCCAAATTCACACTCCCCCAGCAAAGCCATTTCCTGCTTTCACGCAGCAACCAGAAAGAAATGCCTCGAGCTGTGGGAAGCCACATCTGAAAAGGAAGATTGAGGGATATAACATTGCATCCTTACAGCAGCACTTCAAACTACTTAACTCGTTTTTCTAACTGATTAGCAAGAAGTTCTCCGCATTGCTTTAAATCACATTATTTTTTTTCCTTTTTATGGCTTTTCCTGAGACGTAACAGAGTGTTTTCAACACTACTGATATAAATGAATAATGAAATGAATTCCCAGTCTTTCTGGCCAGCCCTTCCCTTCCACTGACTTCAGTCTGAATAATGAAAACATCCACTGCAGGAACAGGGCTTAGAACTGAAGGATCTGCGCACCTCTTCATCTCTGTGCTCTTTTCAGGCAGCTGCTTTATTCTCAGAGGAACAACAGGAAAATACCATTTAATTAAAGACACCCTCAGACATCACAACAGCAGACACCCTCACGTGGCCCCAGCTAACCAGAGGCTGCTAAACGTTCAAATACGTAGATCTTAAGGGATGAGGAGGAGCAGCGAAGATCCTCCAATATCCAAGGCAAAAAACGCTCACCACAAAGGTAGAACCGCTGATACATGATCCCGATCGGTGCTGTGCTTTGTTCTGTGATTCACCCTGTTAGGTCAGGGACTGGTCGTTGACGTTTAAGTATTTAATACCCGTGACAAATACCTTTCCCCTGCCTTTAGTAGCGAGCTCTGAAGTTTGAATCCAGGAAACAACATCCTGTTAACTACATCCTTGGAAAGCAAGCCGGGTGCCTGCGCTCGCTGCTACCCAGCATCATGCGAGGGCTGCAAGGGAAAATAATCAATAATTCATTGGGAGCCAGAGCCATACGTCTGAAATCGCTTTGCTGATTGCAGCTACCCCTTCAATCCGACAAGGCTTTCCCCGGCCATGTCTCCGCTCAGCCGCAAGCCCCTAAGCAGCAGCAGGAGACGGAGCAGCTACCGGGAAGTACAAAGGTGAATGTGGGGTGCCTGCAATCCCCGAGGGACCGCCTGGTTTGCAGAGGCATAGAGATTTGTGAAAGCACCTCCTTCCAGAAAAGAGGCAAGGACACCACGGAGGATGGAGAAGAGGAGAGTCGGGGGGTCCTTTTGGCAACAGGGGAGAGGGGAGCAACGAGCCCCTGTGCCCCACGGTGTGCCTGTCTCAGAGCTTTGGGTCAGCCAGGGAGCAGTGGAGCAAAGGACAAAAAACATCTTCATTTCTTCAAAAACAAACCAAAACAGCTCTTAGTGGGCAATAGTTATTTCACCTCCTGACCCGAGGTGGGTGTAGGACTGGTGCTGATGCTCCAGACGGGTCTGGCTGGCAGATTGCTCCTCGACTGGCTGGGGCAGTGTCTGCCCGGCACACCACCGGCTGGAAGGAGCCCGGCTCGGCAAGGCGACACCACGGCACCCAACCTTCTGCTGCCCAGCTCCCGGCTCCAAAGGGGCAAGGCCCGGACTTTGGAGGTACACAAAGGAATTCAGATCCCTCGCTCATCCTCCCCCTCCTTTAACAAGGAAACTCTTCTCCCAGCACAACACTGGGCGCGTTTTTAATGAGGGCAGCGAACCGTTAACAAGCCCAATAAACGCACGTTTCCATGCTGGAAGCAGATCCAATCTCAAAAGCAGGAGCTGAGTTAACTACTGCTACGTTGCAGATCCAATCTCATCTATATTTAGCCCTAGAAACAAGCTGCTTTTGTTTAGAAAAACCTTATCTCGTAGATTTGCACGTAATTCTACGGATCCTGTTTAATCTAAACCAAAGAAACTTGCCAGGGAAAGCCCCAGATGTTCCCAAAGTTTCCTTTTCATCCCAGCAGAAGACGTGACCCCAAGAGGAAGGCAAGAGGCTCCCGAATGCCCGCTCACCTCCTCAACCCGACCCCACAGCTGTGGGATCGGAGCTGTCACAAGCCTTACTGCCAGGAAGGGACAAGCACAAATCCAGGAGAGCCCTACAATCACCCGGAGGGCTCTGGCAGAGATCTGTACTTATTCAACCCCAAATTTGCCCACTTGGCATGTGAAGTTTTTCAGTAGCCTACCGTGCAAACTGCTCGTTGGTTTCTGGAGCTAAGGAGGGATGGTGCTGTCCCGTTAATGCCACCACTGATGAAGGTTCTTGGGCCAAAACGTGTCTTAGAATAAAGCTCTGAGATCTCACAGCTGTGCTGGGAGAGGGAAACTCGTGGCAATGGAAAGATTTTTTTCCACTGAGCCGACTCTCTGGTGCTACGGGGCGTATAACACCCGATATCCATAGGCTGCTCCTAAATTCAGATGGCTGCTTCAAAGCATTTAGGGAACTAAGGGGAAATGACACTTATTTTTTACTTCTCCAGAAAGCTTTTCCATAGTAAAAATAGCATTCTTCATTTGTCTCTTACCGCAGAGGAACCCCAAGGTTTTTCCTAGGCATTCCCACTTCCCCAAAGAAAACTGCCCTGAAATTCCTGTCAAAGCTCTGCCTTTTGCCACGGAGAAGTCAAAACCGGGCAGCATAAGAAGTTACAAATCCTTACAGGGATTATTGGGAAATGGCATCTATTGGTAGCAGACAGCATCCAAAATATTAGCACATACACAAACTCCCTACCAGCGCAAGGTCTTAAAACAAAGGAAGCACGTTCCGAACAGACAGAACTCATCTTTGTGCTAGAAAAACCTCACACGCACCCAGCCCCCCACCTCTCGAAGCGCCCACTACGGAGGAGCATCTTTGATTTACGTTTAACCAGCGGCTGCTGGGTCAGGCAAAGCAAAAGGCAGAAGCAGAGGAAGCGGTGCTGGAAGCGACAGGCACCAGGCATGTGCAGGAATGCCTCTTCGTTCATGTTTTTACTGCTTCCCGTCAGGCTGTGTTTCCCAGTTTGCCTCCGTGTCACAGTACATAATAGGTGCCAGCAGCTCCACTGCGCAGGGCGCGCCGATTAGTACGGGGAGCTTTGTGATACGCACGTATTTGCCAGATGCGCGGCACGCCTCGCTAATAGAGGGGTGAGCCAGTCCGGGGTCCTTTTATTTTGTCTTCAAGTCTAAGTGTGACCTGCCTGCGTCTGGTGACAGCCGCAGCGGTTGATGTAGTACCCTTTCATATCAAAAGAAGCGCTGTCGCTGACTTCAGAGACGAGATCCTTTGGGCTCAAATAAGGGAGGCTGGAATAAAAGGCAGGGGAGCTTGGCAGAAGAATTTGCCTGTTACTTCTGCTTCATTTTCTCGCACATGGAACACCCCCATGTCTTCCAGCAGTTTACCCAACTGAGCGGACAAAGCCAGCAGGCAGAGGGTGCCCTCCACGTCGCCGAGGATGCCGACTGGTGGCTGTCAATCGGAGTTTAAAAAAATAATAATAAATATGTGGAAGGCTGACAATAGGCAGGACTGGCTGTCAAAAAGGGATCAACTCGAACTAAATACTGTTATGGTGACAGAAGCCTCCCTTCCTCCCCAAAGACCCAAATTCCTTCAGTATCTATTTCCCAGTCTTGTATGTATCTACTCATCAAGGTGATCCCCTACGCTCAAGCGTATAAAACTGTGCAAATATTTAACCGGGCTGATTTCCTTCTAACTTTTAAGAACCATACAGTGGGCTCCTCTAGGTTTTATAGACAGGAAAGTACAAAACCCGGTAGCCAGCAAGGGCTGCGCTTCTTGCACACATGCAGACGGCTCTTGTGTGCGCAGCCGTACGCGCACACCCACGCACAGAGCAACTCTCGCTGAGTCAACCCAGCTTCAATTTTGCCCAGTCCTTCGAGCAACCAGCACTGAAACCAGCTGAACAACAACCAGCCCACGAGGGCAGCAGCTTGGCCTGCTACCACCGATCAGTAACATTCAATTTCCTTCTTGGAGCCCGATCCAGCTCCCAGCGAGGTCAGCGGGCATCTCACCGCTCCCTTCGCTGGGAGCTGGCTCAGCCTCCAGTCATTTTCCCCTCGGCTGGGCAGGGGATGCAAATGGTAGAGAAGCAGCAGGTAGAGCTGATGGGAGGAAATAACACATCCTCAGCCCTTTGGCTGGCCAAGAAATGGGCGCTGAATGTCAGCCCCGTCCAGGTGCTGCAAGGACAGCAGCTGTGATGCTCCACGGAAGCGAGGTGTGGTTTGTGCCCGGGGAAAGGAGCGTCTCCGCAGGAGGAAAAATAAACTGAGCTGAGAGCTAGATCCGAGCCACCACCATTTAAACACCGACTGAGACTTCCAGCTTTCCCATGCTTACAGAGCGTTACCTAGAGACAGAACTGTAGTGCTGTTAAAAAGGGAAGCAGGGGCGTGCAGGCGGCAGCGGGTGCAAGCTGAAGGCTGCCCCCGGCCCCAGCAGGACACGCCGCGCGTCTCGGCGCAGCACAAGCGGCACCAAGGAGCCGCTCGCAGGGTGCCCGAGGTGAGGGTGCGTGCACCTGAGCGACTCCAGGCATTGAAACATCCTCACGCTGCCACCTCCTTCACTTCAGCTGCTACTGATTGAAACCTGACCTCCACTGAGCTCAATCCACGGCCACCGGGGCGCCTGCTGCAATTTGCAGCGCACACGGCAGCGCCTATCGCGTCAACAGCGCGGTCTGAACCACGCCACCTCCATCTGCAGTTAACTTCTGTTGGCACCGGCCTCCCTTGGGCTTTCCCTTTTTTATCATTCAAAATTGGCTTTTTTCTTCCTTGTTTGTTTCAAATAAAGGTGTAATTGTCTACTGCCGGTGACCGCGCTGCCAACCACGCACAAGGCACCGCAGAGCACCCGGGGCTGTCAGTGCTTACACGGGTTTTATTACAAATATTTTATGTTTAATCATGGACACGCTCTAAAACCTTAACCTAGATCCCTTCTCCCCACAAATTCTGCCATCGGTTTCCAGGACTTTTACTAAGACTGAGTGAAAAAGCCTGTCATGGCACGCGTTGGAGGAACTCCTAAAACAGCAGCTACTGAAGGAAATTGTCTCCGTACTTTTTTTGGTGTTAACGAACCCATTCCAGCAATGATTGCTGATTTACTCCCCTTTCACCTAATGAACCGAGGGCAGCCAAGCCAGCTCGGCGTTGCCTTTGTCACAAAGCCACCTCCTTCATTCTCAAGCCGTCCCGTCAGGCAGGCAGCCTCTGCCCATCGCCCCAGTGACCCCTGCGGGATGCTGCAGCCCCACAGGCCCTTCCCCAACCTGCCTGGGACTCGGCCACGTGTTTTCGCCTCTGAACGCTCACTGCCATTAAGCAATTTGCTTGGGTGTGCAAAGCAAATTAAGCGTAACCTCGTTAAAAAAGCCTTGGTAAAGCTACCGTTCTCAGAGTATGGAGTCAAGACCTCAGCGCAGGTTGCCATGACATGTGACGAAGACATTCTTATTTTGGGAAACCAGGCCTGCGCTTTCTCAAGGATAAACATCTCCTGGCTTGCCTTACCTTAGAGAGCGTCTAGTTGGAATGAAGAGAGGACGGGAGTATTTATTTGAGGACTCTCGGTATTTATTTAAGATGAGTAATGTCTTTCACCAACTCTTCCTGAGAATATCAGCAGTTACTGAATGACGTCTGTGCTAAAAGGGTACCTGTTGGTTACACGGGGCCTAAAAGGATCACGCTCAAGGCCCACAGCAATACCTAACTGCAGAAGGTGAGCATATTTACCGGTGAGTCATCAAAAGAAGTGACAATGTCATTCACTCGAGTGCCAGAATAAAAACCACACACGCCTGGTCGATGTGGTCGTCAGCAGGATGAATTCTTAAAAGGCTGTGAAAATTGTAGGGAAAACTCCCCGACCACCGCTTCATCTGCGCTGCTTTTATTGCCTAATCCTTGGATCACCGTTAAAAATATGCCCAGTGTGCGCAGACAGAGCTGTAATTTTCAGGGCTCTAAAGACAAGGAGGCACCCGTTCATCCCAGCGCGCCATTCACCAGAAGCCGTACGTAGCCACGGCGGTGCTGCGTACAAGGGAACCACGTAGGGAGAAAAGCTTAACTGGGGAAACAGGGAACAAAGGATGCAGAAATGCTGTCAGGCCTGCGTCTTCCAAACGCAACAAGCACGGCTAGCTGCCGGAATACCGGGAGGTGACAACAGGGAGCACAAACCTACTTGGAAGGCCCGTTAGAGGCAGAACCATCAGTTACTGCTCCATCACTCCCCCTCGACTCTGAGGCACACAAACAAACGGCGCCTCAAATCTTCTCGCACCTGCCTTAATAAGCAGACATCACGTTATGTTTTGAAGAGCTGTGTGAGGCTGGTTTGTATGTTAGCTCCAGCGGATATAACTGAAACTTACTGGAATGGATGATCCCAAATTAACTCGGTGTTCGGACGTGTTGGATGCACGTGATCTCTGTAACTGAAAGGCCAGCAAGGGACAAAGCAATTCTTCTAAAACCTGGTCGGAGGTGAAGTTCAGCACGCCAGCTTACTGCTCTGGGGTGCAGGTCAGGGAGAGGAGACTGCCGCCTACGTGAACCGATGAAACCTCAGCCAATCAATGACCAAAGCCTATTGCTAAAAGGGAGATGTCTGCTATTTCTGCATGCACGTTCATATTTGTGCACCTCCATACGTGCCGTAGCCCTGTGAAGAAGTGGTAACTTGTTCTCTATGAGCGGTAATTGCTTGCTTTTCCCTCCCCCTCCAAGCCCCAAATGAATCTCTTTCCCAGCCGGCCTTCAGTGAGCAGAGATCTACGGGCACCTTGCTCTCATGATTCATCAGAGGCCGTAACGCCACGACAGGACCGATGCTGACAAGGGTGATGTGACCTGAAAAGCAGCATCCGTACAGAGAAAAGCAGAGGGGATCTCCGAGAAACCAGAGAAATGCAGCTCCATGCTGCGCATTTTAAACAGAAAACCCAGCGCCGGTGGGTTGAGGAGGGGGAAGGGGTGGTTTTTGTTCCCTGTAAACGGTCATTGTGTTTGATTGATTACGCCCCCAAAACATGAAAAGACAAACCATCTGGTGCACAGCCACCGCTCGACACGACCGAACCGAGGCGGCCGGTCCGAGCGAGGTGCCTTCGGACGAGGCAAGCGTTACAAAATGCACCTCGGCACGCTCAGCCAAACCCCGGCGATGCCCCCAGCTGAAGGCAATTAGCATTAAACAAAGGCCGCGGACACCAAGTCAATGCCTCAGCGCCCCGCGCAGGGTGAGCGCCGCCCGGCCGCGGGCCCAGCGGCACGGAGAAAAGGAGAGCGAAGGGAACGCAGACTTACATCGCCTCTGACGGCTCCCGGATCAGGCTACCTGTCTGCGCCTGCTGCAGCGACTGCGAGCCTCCCATCCTCAGCGTGCCCTCGGGTTGAGGCTGGACGCGAGCAAGGCCAGCTCCTTCGGCAGTCCCTCCAGCGAGAAGCCCCGAGAGCTCCGGCTGTGCAGAGGCTGCAGTGCTGCACTGCAGATGGGAACAGCTGCTCGCATCAGTGGCAGCACAAGCAGGAACACTTCAGCAGCAGCCTCTCTTCTCTGAACTGTTGCCAGTTATTTTTTTTTTTTTTTCGTCCAGATGAACGCTGTTTAGAAAATAAAATGAAATCCCGGCCGCTGTGACGGGCTGATCATCTGCTAAACATCAGCGGTCCACGCGGCCACGGTGCAAGCGCCTCCAGCCCAGGACCGCTGGCTATTGAAACCGCCTTCAGAAAAAAAATAAAAAATTAAAAAAAAAAAAAAAAAAAACAAGAAGAAGAAAAGCAGACCCTCCCTTTAAGCACACATTGTCAGCTACTGTGGCTCCCCGAGGACCTCCAGGCAGGACCATTGCATTGTGTTGACTCAGCTGATTTGAAATGCAAATGCACGTGTGCCCGGGATGCTGCGCATACATTTCCCTTCGGGAAGAGGCGAGTTCGACATATCGGGACGGCCGCAGAGAGGATTAATGAGCGCCGCGGCCGCTTTTTTCGTTGAAGCGAACGAGCTCATCCCTCTCGCAGAAATGGAACCGTCCATGAGGGACGTAGGGAGAATATCATGAGCAGCCAAGGTAAACAAGGCAATGTGGGAGCCTTCCCCACCCGCGCCGCTCCATCCGAGGAGATCGGGGCACTTAACTGTTTGGCTTCTGCAGGCACGGAACCCCTCGGGGGACCAGGAGGTGGAGAACCGTGGGGATGCTCAGAATCCGACACCGACGGGATCAGCAGCAGGGATCTCTGAGCCTGAAAGGCACAAGCCTTTCAGCCCACACGCCAAGCCCTGTGGATCAGCTCGTCCTGCTGCCGTGGGGTGCCGGGATTCCCGCAGGAAACACGCTGAGAGGGCTGGGCACCGTCCCTCGTCCAGCACCGAGGCGCTCCGCACACACATCACATCTCGCGTCCCTCAAGGAGCGAGAAAAGCCATCACCACCTACTGGGAATGAAGCCCCAGGGACACGCCTGGCCTGAAGCTGTGTGACAGTCCTGGATCCGTGACGGGGCACAGAGGTCAGCAGGCTCAGATCTATTTAACAGAGATATTACAACTTTTCCACGTTAAGCACCTACCTTTCCATGTTAAGCACCTACCACAGCATTGCTGTCACGTTTCAGTGGAGGCCTCACAAGGCTCACGCCTTCAATAGCTCCTGTATTTTTTCCCTGCTCGCAAAAAGGGCAGTCCAGCAGGGTTTGCTTCCCTCACAAAAACCGGGCTGCCGCGTGTGTGTGCAGGGCTCTGTCACAGGGTGCAGCCGCCATAAACCGCTGTCGTGAGCAGCAAAGATGCTTGGTGAACACGAGGCACGGGGTTCCTTGCCAGAGACTACCCAAACGTCAATGGTTTTACAGATAGCATCGGAATAACTGCGGGAAAAGCTGGTGAGCCCGCACTTGGTTTAGCCACACGCTTCCCAGCCAGTACAGTTCGGCAGTAGTTTCATCTCAAGCAAAGCCCAGAGGCACCGGGGCCACCCCAAAACGCAGCCGTCGGGAAGCTGGTCCCAAGTAAGTGAAACAGAGAATTCGAAGAGAGGGTAGAAAATTAAAACGCGTGTCCTCTGGCGGCAGCTTGGCAATGGTTAACAGCTGCAGGAGAGCAATCGAGCGCAGGAAGCGGCACCAGCCCGCAGCCTACAATTACAGGGCTGCATTTAGGGAACCGATTAGGCTGAGGTTACCGCGCAGTTTTGCACGCGGTGGCTATGCTCAGCTACAGACAGCTGGTCTCCTGGACGCCGTGAGAGCTCCCTGTTGGATTTTTATGTGTTACAGAGTAAGGGAAGACGATGAGAAAGAAAAAGCCCTTTCCTTAGAAAAGCAACCGCCGCATTGAGAAAGTAAAGCCCTAGCAGCTTGCTGGAAGCCGAGTGGGAGAACAGAGGCTCTGTCCTGCGGGGGGGGAAATGGGAATGTTGTGGCATCTTTTTAACAAGTGTAAAGAGTACATTTAAAATGCCCATGTTGTCTGCCTCAAGTTTCAAGTACAAGTCTATTGCATAAACAAAGCCCCGCACAAAGAGGCTGGGGTTGGACGTTATTCTGAGGCTGCTCTGGGCCACTCCTGCTTCCAGAAGGGCCAGGCTTTAACTCTTCTCTTTCAAAAATCCCCATCTAAGCAGCTCGACTGCAGCAATGTGAGCGGGGGGACCGGTGAAACAACACGGGCTGCAACGGCAGCGAGACCTTGGTGGAGGCACTGTCAGCTCTAGTGTCGGTGATCCAGTGAGTGGCCAAAGGATCGCTACCTGGGGCCTTGGAGCTACCTGGAGCCTTGGGAAAATACTTCAGCTTCAAGAGGAAAGGCACAGCCCACTCCTTGCACCACACTACAGGCACCTGCACGAGGAGATGTTACATGCTTAACAGCAGTGGCGGCTCTGACCCAGCAGGTTTAATAACAGGATCCAGTGAGAGAAACTAAAATTAAAAAAAAAACAATCAAATCAACATTTACACGCAAATCCCTAACAGTGAGGTCAGTTAATTATTGAGGTGGGAACCCATTTTCTCATTTTAAAGCTTCAGGCTGGAATGGCCTTCCAAAAAAAAAACAACAATGTGCTGTAGCTGAGCCTTGGACTCGGCAGCGCCTGTTGGCTCAGGGCTGTGAGTGCAACAAGTCAGACTGCAGTCCTTGGCCAACGAGACACGCAAAGCCAGACCACGGTATCCTTTCTGATCTGGCCATGAGGTCTGTAACATGAGGGCGCTGCCCGGGGACCAATGCCGGGCTGAGGTTTGGAGAGGGTCTGTCCTGTTGCTTGTTGCTACATCCACCTAAACCACGCGTTTCGGTACTCTACCCGAGATGCTGAGAGCATCCCGGCACTCCTTTCGCTGGGCACGCTTTGGAGAGGTGCAGTCAGACGTGCAGCCAGGCACAGCACAAGTACAGCATCAACACGTCTGCAGAGCAGCAGCCCCAGCGAACGGGGAGCTCTCCCTCTCCTGCCTGGCCCCAATCCATCCCCCCGGGCCTGCCAACAGAAGTGCCAAGTCAGTACTAAATTTAGTGCCGGCTTTTAAAAATATCAAAACTCTGCTGATACCGTGAGTACATTTTGTAAGAACTTGCCTGGGACCTGGAAAAAAAAAAAGAGTCGTGGCTCAAAAAACAGTCAACCCAAATTGTCACTGTGGTTTCAAAGGAGTTAGAGATGCCCCCAGCATCTCCGTCTGGGGATGTTCTACACAATGGCCCCATAACCCCTTACCACAGGCCCAGTGCTGAAAAATGGGCATTTAAGCACTCAGAACCATCCTTTCACAATTCTCCTTCCCTTTTTCTGCTCGTTTCATCCATTTTATACCAAATGGATGTTTTACCGAGCTCGGTGCCTACTGGTTAGTTGTTGAAAATGACTCACCGGCTCCCAAATATTTGGTCTTGCTACAATTCATGTTTATATAGAAATTCAGACTCAGGTCACCAGCACCCAATTGGAAAATTTTGGCTTCCACCAAAAACCAGTGCTGGACAGGACTGCGATGAGATTTATGATCAGCTACAATTTATGTTCTGTCTCGTCTGTCTTGGTTTCTCCGCACGTCTTGCTAGGCTCTGAGGCTAGCTATAAACATAGCCCCACACGCACACAAAGAGCCCTCTGAAAGAAAGCCCTGCCTCCCACATTTATCCCCCTTGGGCAGGGGTGGGTGAATATCAACCCATTCCTCCTAACTGCAACGCGTTATCGAGGCACGGGGCAGGAGCGAGCACCGCGTAAAGCAAACAGCAAAAAAGCAAACGTCCCAGTAACAAAAGTGAGCTTCTCTGAGATCCTGAAGGCTGCTGTCAAAGCTCCGAGGAACAGTGCTGGCCATAAAAAATAAAAAGGGTTAATATAGCCTTTGTCAACATAAAAGCGTTAACAAAGGAGATATTTTTTTAAACAGGATGCTAAAAATAAAAATGGAGCTTTTGATCATATTTCCTTTGGATCCCAGAGCCTTAAATGCAGCTCGGGAAGAAGATTTTATCCCAAGGATTCCCTTACTATAGGCTGCCTGGTATCAAAGCCTTCACGAACAGGGCATCCCCTACACCAGCCTGATAAGAAACATCATCTTTACTGACAAATATCAAGCTGCTCAAAGACCCAGCGCCATTCTGTACGGACACAGCTGCAAGGCAGAGCAGTGCCTGGGGGAGGCTGGCTGCACCCTGGAGAACACATCAGTGCATAAAAGCCCCAACATCTTTGGGGGCTCGGCAGTGGCAGCCTTTTGAGGACACCCCGAGGCTGGGGACTCCTGTTCTCCAAAGCCCTCGGAGGCTGCTGCTGCCAGGCTGCATCTGCTGAGCCCTTCCCAGAAAGAAGCTCTCCAAGGACCGGTGCTGCTCCTCGTGCTACAGAGGAGGTTGAGCTGGCTCCTTCCAGCCATGTGGGCACTCGAGGTTTCAAGCATTCGTCGTTAGAGGCTGCACAAAAATACACGGCTCTAGGCACGTTTTCCTAGGCTTCTTTACTCACCTTGCATTTTTTCAGTCCTGCGACAGCCAGGCTTTCCTTTTTTTTTGGTTTATTCTTCTGGTCCCTCACTCCTGTAGCCAGATTTTCGCTCCTTAGTCCTCTCTCCCTCTCTAGAGACCAAGTGGCCTTTTGCCTGGTAATTCCCACCTGCCTCGAGGGCGGTCACTTGAAAGATTCCTCAGGCAACGAGCTGCTGGGTGAATGCCACGAGGTTTGCTACCCTTCGCTTTGGCTCTTCGCTTTCCGGGTTTATCCCTGCAATGATAGGCCCGCAGATGTGCCAGCAGGAAGCTCTGCAAGACCACACGGACCTCGCGTGTACTTCTCCAGCCAGGTCGTTCCACCGCCCGGCTCGCTGCCCGCACTGCCCCTAATGCCGGTGCTGTCACCAAGTGCCACCAAGCCCTTCCGTGTGGCACCTAGGCACAGAAAGCAGCCTTGACCCCTTCAGCCTCTTTCTCCCCGCAGATATAATTCACATTTTTCCCTGCTGTAGGGAACAGCCACCGTATTGCATGTGACTAGAATGCCCCTTGAAATTAAAAATCTTCATTATTTCAATAAACGGCATCCTGAACTGAGAGCCTAAGCAAATGCCACATCCTGGAGAGCCGTGCAGGTTGTCCGCAAGGAGCGTTAACCAGCGCCGCTTTCAGGGAGCCAGAGGGAAGCAAACCTCTCTGTCTTCCCCTTACTTTCATGGGGCAACTCTGTGCTACGGCTGGGAGAACAACCAGGAAAAGCTACCTGAAATACACAGCAAGTTCATCCTGTTCTGGTTCACCGGAAAAAAAAATACTCCAGTAAAATGTTGAAGCATGTTAAAATGCTTCGATAAGCACGCTGGCTGCTTCACCGCTGCTCCAGGTTGACGCCAGAGCTCTGCTGGCACCGACACGCTGGTGGTTTACGAGAACCCCACAGTACCACAGGATCTGAAGCCTGAGCACGCTGACGGGAGTATTTCCCTCCGACGAGGCAAGGAAACATCGGGTGAGCGGTGACAACGCGCTGAGAACAGACACTGCAGCTCATGGGAAACAAGCACTGGAATGTATTTCAAAAAATAGAAACAAAAAAGCGAGGAAATGCCCCCAGACACGCACACACTCCCTGTCGATCACCGTTCTGTTGCTACGGTCACCGCTTCATCTAAATTGCGAGTGGGATCAATGGCATTAGGAGTTATGAATAACCCCGATGGCTGCTCGAAATTGAAGTTTCCTGCATGGGAAACCCAGCGCACAGATAACGAAAGAGGCCCCTAAATGGCCCTATTCAGGATGCCACCGGCCCTGCGGTCTTTCGGGGGCGGACGATGAATTACGGCGGTAACATGAGAACCAAACGCAGCGCAAGATTCCACACGCGGAAGCGTTTTATGAAATTAAGCTGTGCAAACAGGGAGATTCCGTTTTGCAGAGCGCGGAAGCCTCCGCGGCAGCCGTGCAGCAATGTCACCCAAGGAACACGGAGGGCTTTCCATCGGGCAGATCTACAAAGACCTCTGTTACGGCTCAAGGACAGCCAAACGCTGCGGAAAACTCTTTGCCCAGCCTGATTCTGCCCAGCCTTTGGCTTCTCGTTTGCTCCTTTGCTTTCCCCTCCTGCTGAGGCACAGACACCGAACCTTCGGGTTCCACTTGTACCACGTTACTGCTGCGTGAACTCACCGGGTCACCGACCAAACATCAAACCTCTGATTTCCAAATTTCTGGCTGTCTTCAGACCACAAGCGTAACCGCACCAAAGGAGGGAGCTTGCTCTGCTGCTGGACGCCCTCCACAGACCTCTCCACGAGCCGAAGGCCCCAAGCTCTGCTCACACTGCCACGAAGCGGGGCTGCAGAGCTACCAGCACGGCCTGCGGGGACTTTGCTTGCATCTGGGCTTCTGTCAAAGCCTTGAAGCATCCCTAGGGGTAGGGGCCGAGCTCCTGCTCCTGCACAGCCCCAGTTGAGGCATGACACTATAGAGAAATGCAAACTACGCCTGCCTCAGCGGCTTTGGTCCCTATGCTGCTTGCTGTAGGACAAGAGGAGGTCGATGCCCTGCGAGTCCTCCACCCTCCAGCACCAGGCCAGACGTACCATCTCGGTCCTGAACCTGCACGGCCAAGGTGCAAGAACCCGTACGGCAAGATGATGGATGCCCTAAAACTCCTCGTGGACGGGTTAGGGTAACGACATGTTCATTTTCACGCTGTTGAACCTGTTTTAGCAGCGAGGAAATTACCATATATTGCCTGAGGGCACCTGGAACGTACAGAGCCAACAGAGGGCTACCACCAGCCTTTGTGCTGGGCCACATGCGGGCAGCAGCTTTACAACACCGACCTGTAACTGCTCCCTTTGAGCATCAGCATGCGGGGTGCACCCCAGAGAGCACAAGCTGGAAACAAAGATACGGTTCGGAATTTGGTGAAATTTCACTTTTCTGTCAATCGCCCATTAACGCGCCCCGATTTGCCATTTCAAATTGCAGTTACTGGAAACTGGGGGTTGAATCGCTGCTGCTTTGTGGAAGCTGCCCTCTGCCAGCAGGGTCTCCAGGCACCCCGCCACCACACACAGGCATGGGGTCACCCCAAAAAAACCTGCAGGATGCTGGGCCTTGTCTGGGGACCCCGCCACACCATCAGCTACAAGAAAATGCACTTACTCAACGCTTTTGGCTTGAAACAGAGCAGGCGACCTAGGATTTGATGCTATTACTCAGTAATAGGCTGAGTGGCACAAAGCATCCTCCTGCCTGGGGCTGCGCAGTGTGAACCCATCTCTCAGCCCCCATCCCTCAGACCCCGGAGGCCAAGGACCAGGAGCCACAACCTCATTAAAACACCCGGAATGGAGGAAACGAATGAATGGGCAGTGGCTGGTTCTCAGCCGTTTGTTGCAGGCAGGTTGGTAACATGGAACGTATTGATTATTTGCGTTGTGCTTCAGAAGGTGAACGATTTTCAGGATATCAGCCACCAAGCCTCAAGAAAAACCCCTGGGTTTTAGTTTCCAAGAGCTAAGTGACTTTATTTCAAGGTGTTCGCCGTGCTGCCGTCACTAAAAACACTTCATTTGTGCACCAGAGTCCAGATACACAGAGGTTTGCTACAACCCGGTTGACATAAAGCACTTAAAACCAACCAAAACCCCCACCTCCTCCAAAACAAAAAAACACATCCAAAAAAAAGAAAGGAAAAAGAAAAAATATATATATTTTAGAAATAAGACAGCATTGGTGTTGCATTTGTATCCCTCACTTGTACTTCTCATCTCTTAGTTGCTCAGTGACCTTGTAAACTTAGTGGAATGGCTCATCCCTTACAAAAGGGTTAAATGAACTCAAGGAAAAAAAAAACGTGTTCCTGAATCCCTTTTAATCCCTCTGGGTTTCAATTACATCATTAAAAGCCACCCATGCTCTGGGATTCTCAGTAGGGGTGACAAATACCAGCAATACATACATTTTTATTTACTGATTTTTACAGCGAGGCTCTCTGAAAGTGGGCTAAAGGAGAAAACTTGCTTTCAACACATGATCAAGCAAACACAACCCAGGAGTCAAAAAGCTCTTCCTGATTTTGCATGTGACACCAATAATTCAGCTTTGCTTCTTCCTGGGCAAGTACTATGAAAAGAGCTTTTAGAAACCAGCGGCACAGAAAGCTGAGCTTCCCATGAAGACTTTTTGCTTGCGGGTAGAAAGATTTGTTGCTGTGCTTCCAGTTGGTTCCACGCTCATTTCGGGAACGTTGGCTAAGACAGATGTGCGTTTAATTGCAGAGATTCAGAGATCAGCAGAAGCTCCCTATCCGCCCAGCTTCTCGTAATATTATCTAATTGCAATCTACTTTAGTGTCAATTTTCTTTCAAAAGCTACATACCTGACAAGGAGGCCCCACCTCTCCATCACACCAGCCTCATTTAACATCTCAGGCGTAGATTTAAAGCGTGTAGTCAGGCTCTGGATGAGGACGTGCACAAAGACAGCGTTTGCTTTTGGCTCTCCAGAATGCCTACACCCATCTCTCCCCCCTACAGGACCATCAGAGGGATGGACTGGCTCTTCAGAGCCTTTCCAGCTCTATCAGAAGTGGTTCCTTAAATGACAAGTTACACTGCGAGCAATATTTCAGCACTTCTCCCAAATTATGAAGTGTCTGTGATACAGTTAATAACGTGATTGCCATAATCGCACAGGAGACCGAAATGCCTCAAGGATCCATTCTGCAGAAAATTGTGCAGTGGCAAAGTACTTGCCGAGGTTTAGCACCTCGCTGCCCAGGCAGTTGCCATAAATGTGACAAAGTGAAACATAACCCAGCTCGAACGCTGTTATTTGCCATGGCTGATTTGAGTTGACTTGATACACATGAATCACAGAAAACTGTAAGACAGTCCAAGAGGTATTTACGTAAGGGGCTGATTATCACAGCCAAGAGCTATCTGGACAGAAATACACTTGCGTTTCTGGAGGATGGAAGAACCATCTTTCATCCCACAGGTATCTCTAATTCTGCATGCATCTTAATTTCCATTAAGGTCTCTGAAAAATCTGTGTTCACATTACAAAAAGAGCAAACGTGATTTCAGCTTTAGAGAACGCTGCGGGTGATCAGCGTGCTGTTCTCAGGGCACGATGAGGATGCGTGCCAGTGGACATTTTGGTTACTGACATCCTGCACTGGATTTTGACTCTGCATTCAGCAATTCTACTAATGTTACTTAATTGTTTACCCCATCCCAGAGATTCTTCTGCACACATATTTACATTGTTAAACACACTACGTCACTGCTGAAACCAAACAGAAACTTCAGAGGCCCAAGCCAATTTAAATATGTGAGCAGAGCAGCTCTGCCCATCTGCACATTGCTAAAATTATTTCTCCTCTCTTTGTCTGATGCCGAATTCTGATGAAAAGGGAAAAAGAGAATTACACTGTGGTTTGGTGGTTTCCATTTCAATGAGCCTCTGGATTAATAAGTGGTGGTCACCTGTGGCTACACCAAGGAACTTGCAGAATGTGACATTCAGGCCAGGGTATCCATAAAGTTCAAACAATTCTGGAAGCTTCTCTGGAAGGAGCCAACACCCTGTGGTGAGCATTTTCTAACTCACAACCCCACCTGACCACTTCACCCAGCTTTTAGAGCACGAACAGGGTATCCTTCATTCAGAAAACCCTCTCTAGGTCACAGAACTTGCAGACCAGCTCCAAACAGACCTTCGAGCACTTCTTTTCCCCACTGGTTAAGAAGACGTGAGCACAGAGGAGCACGACACAGAAGACTCGACCTAGTCTATGTCACAGCAACCATGTAACTTACGCTAAAGATCAAACCACCATTTTCTGATCAAAATTTTCAGTAGCATATAAAAACGTAATAACCAACGTTTCCTAGGTGTTATACTGTGGATGGGTTCTGATTAGCATTGGCTGACAGCAATTAATTAATTCTCTGTTCCACAGCAAAACGTGTCTACTGTGTACGTTCCCATTCATGATCCAGAGTACCCTCCTGCTGGCAGTGGCATCTTCTGACATTTCTGAACAGAGATTAAGTAGAATAGCTGTATTTCCCGTGCTGTCTCCTGTCTTGTATTGTACTTGTCACAAGCTGGTGACCTGTATTCGTGGGGTGGAGAAGGATGCTCTCCAGGGAGTGCCCATTTAATATTCTCAGCTGTGCTGTGACCTTTTCCATTAATAGATGTCACAACAAGGGCATGCCTTTATTGCCAAACCACAACAGCACACTGGTTAATCACCCACAAGACAGGCGTCACCTGAAGCTTTGACGTGAATATCCAAGCACACGTCTCATCTTGCCTATATCTGAGCAGGGAGGAGCAGCCTGGGGGCCTTCCAGCAAAAACCCCCGAGGCCATTTATCAAACACCAGTCGGTGCAAATCTGGAGGAACATCAGCTTTGAAATGAAGACAACTGAACAATTCTTCAGAAAGAGCAAATACAAGCTGAACTTCTTCCTTCATTGCTGACAACTACAATGCAAATGACTAGTGTGGGGAAGGCACTGGCAGCATCTGAAAGGGAATGAGCAGAACAGTCCTCTTGAGGGGAAAAAAAAAAGGGGGGGAAATATTTGAAAGAAATGAATAATTTAAAAATAGCAGGGAAGAGCAGTATAGTATTAAGTAGTGTAGTCCCAGCTCCCTCTTCTGGTCTTTCAGAGTAAATGTACTGAAGCAAGGAAGTCTTCATAGCCTAGCATTTGGTTTCAAAATCTAGCAACAGCGCTCACGGAACATACACAAGGCACACATTATTTTCTTAAGCCACGGATGTACAGTTGTGGAAATGTATTTTAGCGTATGAAATAACATTGTGCAGTACCTCTTTATTTCCTCCGTGAAGCCTTCACTTTCTTGAGGAGGCAGCTCTACACCCTCACCAGGGGCTGCAGTCAGAGGTACATCCCCAGGAACGAGCTTATCAGCTTCGCCGCAGCTATCAGGCTTGGAAGTGCTGAAAAATAATCATTTAAATTCATAAGGTGAAAAACTTTACAAGTGTCCATGGAGCTTCAGTGAAGTCTTCTGAAAAGATGAGCTTCAGCTAGATCTGAACTTCTGTCAGGAGCGCGTTGTCCCCTCCCCTGTACTGTCTCTCCACAAATTGCTTCTTCCTACAAAACCTATTTAAATTCTCAGCTAACCACAAAACCAACAGTACTAATGAAAACTTCTGACAGCTCTCACAGACCACAGCATTAACTGCCAGAGGAATTCAAGAGTCCTCTCTGCTTTCTGTGCATGAAGGCAGCGCGTGAGTCCCTAGCGACTCCTGTGCAGTTCTCACACGGCCCCTTCTCCTCAGCAAACACACCAAACACTCCGTTCAATGACTTGCCTTTTAGAAAAACTGAAATCCAGGACTAAAAAAGTCTTCTGTTAAAAGCCCTCGGTATGCTGTGACGCTAAAAGCACAACAATCCCTGAAGTCACGGCGTGACTGTTCAGGTTACAGGCCTGTACGTGCTGACTCCTCCATGTCCCCCTGCTCAAAGCCCCGCTAGGCCCGAGGGTCCCGCAGCGATCCCCGGGGCACACGACGACACACCGCAGAGTAGATTGCCTTACAGCAAGCAGCGAGGAGTGCCCTTTCCCCGTCCCCACAGAAAAGGAGCCCTGACAGGACTGACAACGTGACACAGCCAGAAAACGGGGTGCAGGGCGAGCAGCTGCCTGCCCAGCCCCTGGCATACATCCATAAACTGTTTGCCTAAGCAAAGCCCACATGAGATGGGAAGACGTGACAGCAGCACAAATAACACTCCTGTCCCAAGTCTTCTTTCTTTTTGAGAAGGTATTCGCCTGCCTCTCCAAAAGATCACCCCACAGAAGCTCATCTGTGTTTTCCCTCACTGAGCACACCACTAACCCTGCTCCGGGTTACACTCCTTAAACTAATGACAGAAAATAAAGTTCGCAACCCATGACTGTCTCTCAAAAACCCATCAAGATGCCCCAAATCAGTCTAGTTTGTTGTACAGGGACAAAACCAGATCAGCACTGGCTACTGCAGCCAAACCGTTACACTTCACTATTTCCATTTCAACAGTTGCCTCCACATACCAATATACATTGTTTTTGAGGTTTGGATACTAAGTTCCAGTGTCTTCAGTCTCTTTCCTAAAATAATGTGAGAGAAAGTGAATGGTGGGTCTGCTTCCCTCCTGCCCCCGGAGATCTGAATACATCTCTGCCCATGTGGCCATAAAGCTACTTACAGGGTCCTCCACTCTCTGCAACCGTGTTTGGTCCACTCTAAGTCAGCCTGCAGCAGGATCTGAAGCCTGGTGTCCTCCTCCCACACCACCAGCTTCGTCTTTTACACCTCCCTCCCACTAAGGATGTGGGATTCAGAATGGAGCAACCTCGGAAGGAGCTAAAGGAGGGCCCTTTCCATACCTCTTCCACCTGGAGCCATGGGCAACCTGCCGAGCAGCTATTTGCTGAAGGAAAAAGCCAATCACACACAGTTATATTTACATTATTCTCCAAAGAGGATGCTTTTCAGATCAAATGTCTCTGAAACGGGGTCCACAGCACCCCAGGCCGCTCCAGGGAGACAGAGACGTCCCAGGGCAGCAGCTGCATGCAGCAGCTTCCCCTCGTGCTTCTGGGGATTCAGACACAAGGAGACATTGGTGGTGGAACCAGGCCACGGGTGAGAAGCTTCTTTAGGGTTTCCTGAGTTAAGCAGTAAGGGCTATTTTAGCCATTCCTCTAAAGATGTCTTCTCCCCACCAGTAATTATACTTGAATAATTGTGGAAGGTAGATTAAATCGCATTACTGAGGAAGAGTTGGTGAGGTTCAGGGACGAATTGATCCTTTCTTCAGAAACATGTACACAAGCGAGGACAGACATAGATCACATCCCTAACTTCAGTCACAGTACATACGGGCATGAGAACAGTTATTCTCAAAGTGTTTATCCACTAACTTACTAAAATCACAAAGCTGTTTCTGAGAGCTGACATCCCTGAAGTTGCTTTGTGCCACATGGTCTGGCTATCAAGTCATTCCTTCTAAGAAACTAGGCAATAATCTCTGCCTCAAGCACTCCTCTCTCCCTTCCTTCCTTCCCCACCCTGTCCACGCCGGTCTGATGCTGACACAGGCTTCCTGACTTCTCAGTCCCATCAAGTTTAAAAAAACAAAAAAGGGACAAAAAATAAAGAGCTGTTTCCTTTTCCACGCGGAGGAGTTTTCCCTTTGCTAAAAATGTCTCTGTCCTAATATAGCAATAGCATCAAACGTATACGAAGGCGACGTGACTATATAGGGTCACACAGAGATTGGAGAAAGTGAGATTTTAAAGCAAAAAGTGAACTGCTAAAAATAAGTGAAGGCTGAACATCTGCCTGGAGAGCAAACAAAGCATCACAAAACCCAAATGCTTCGCCAGAGGGCCAGCCAAGCCGGGATACCAAAGAGGCACAAACTGATGTACACTGCGCTAGGCACATGCAAGAACATGGCAGCGAATTCCTAGCAGTAGCACCTGCTCCCCTCACACCCCGCTGCTCGCTGCCATCCTTCAGCTTTCCCTTTATGCCTTCCCACACAAAGGGCAAACTTTCTCAGCCTTTGGCTAACACTTTCCGCGAAGCAAAACCAGCTACCAGAACGCAGCTGTTTCTAGAAGAGCTCTGCTCCTTGGACTTCACAGAGCACAGGGCTTGCTTTTATGCTCTGTAGCATCACTAAGTGTTAAACCCAGAGATAACTCCCTGTTTCCCATGGATGGTCTCCTGCCCTTTCCCCCCTGCTGGAGCTCTGCAAGAGCCACAGAGCCAAGGAGCGTCAGGCAAGGCCATGGGAAGCGGCTGCTGGCCGATCACGCCAGGGCTGGTATTGCCACATGACAGTTTTGGCACAGCTCAGGCTGGTTTACAGGTGGAACAGCTGGCTACATTAAAACCTCTGCTTTTCCACAGCTCTTCCTAAGATCTGACATTAAAAGCTTTTCCACCTTGCAATATTCAAACGGTTGGAGTGAGGACCCTAGCAAAAGGGCCAATTCCTCCTGGTGCACAACAACCATACGTTGGCCAGTCTTTATCCTACCAAGAGGAGCTCATCCAGAAACAAACACACTTCAAGCTCTGCCTCTGTTTTTAAGCAATTCTCTAAAGCTGTTTCCTGACCCTTGGCATACGCAGCCCCCCTGGGTACTCCTGCCAACCCCGAGGCACAAACCAAGCATCACCGGTCCCCAGGACACGAAGTACACGATGGGGAAAGCCCCCCTGCAGATAAGGCAGCGCTGCTTCCACCTGGCCCAGGTTCCTCTCTGGCAGCTTAATGCCACATGGCAGGCTGGGAAACAGCCTGATGCGGGGGTACACGACGTTTTCCAGTGCCCACTCAGGTTTCAGTGGCCCTGTATTCACACCAGAGCTCTGTCTGCTGAGGATCGAACACCGTGCTGCAGCTCCTCGGCCTCAGCATGTTAACGGCGAGAGCAGAAGCTTCCTCCAGTGCGAGGCAGGACCCAGGGTAGGCTGCTCTACCTCTTCCCTGCAGACAGCTCATTCAGCAGCTGCCACTTTTCCTGGTACCTGCAAGATTTCTGCCCGCATCTCAGGCAGGAGAATTACCGTGGATCCCAGCTAAGCGGAGGTCTCCCACAGCCGGGGCACCTCGCTGCCTCCTCTGCCCTTGCAGTCCAACCGCTCCTCCTGTGAGCAGCGGTGCTGCTGCACAGCTCCGCACCTGCAGCGCAAGCAGAAAGATGTGCCTAGCCACAATTCCTCCTAGCGCGTGTCTGCTGGCAAACCAGAGGGAACTTGGCCTTTTGGTTTCATTGCTAAACAAAAATGCTTGGCAGAACAGCCGGGGAACTTTTCGCCTCATTCTTTTCAGGGCACTACTCTGCGGATACAGTAAATAAAGTCTGGTATTGCGCAGATGATGCCCCGATGTCCCTGATCAATACGTTACCAGCAGGGGAGGAGAGGCAGACAGTCATCCTCAAGAAACCAAACAGATAGAGTTTCTTGACTGACAGATGGAGGGACAACCTGATCTCTCATTAGGCACCGCCATATGGAAGACATTTAGCACAAACTGACCCCTGCCTTACACGCACCATTGTTTTTCCCTGTTGAAGGGCACACCATCTGCATTGTACGACACCCCTGATGGGGAAATACTTATGTGGACACAAAAGGAACCTATTAGTAAATAACTGAAGATGTTGAAAAAAAACAAACAAACACGTAATTACTGTATTTTATTGCATATCAACTGGAAAAGCAACATGGCACCTAATAACCCCAGTAGGAGTTTAGAAGTACAATGCACAGGTGTAACCAGGAGGCATCGACACAGAGACAAAATGTGTGCGCATGAGATTTTTCCTGCACTCACAGCGAAGAGCAGCAGTGCAGTGTCTCTACACAAAATGCCAAAAAGCAGTGCCTTTTAAAAGATCATCTTACCTAGATAGGCAACTACGTGTTCCATGCCACAGGTGAAGAGAAGGTGAGGGATAAGGCAGTGACATGAAGCAACAAGAATTACTGAAGCTTCCCTCGGACAAGAAAAGCGCAGTCCTGCCACCACTGATCCTCGTGGTGAGTGCAACCCCCATGTTTTCAGAGCACTGCTTTCAGGTTCGACGTGAACAAACCACACGGGCAGCTGTGCTGTTACTGCTGGAAGGCAGGAGCCCAAGCATGCGTCTGGCTGCGTGGAGATGAGCCCACCCTGCTGACCAGCTGCATCTGCAGGCGGACACACGTGGGAGCTGCCACCTTTCTATCGCAGGGCGCTGGCAGGGAACGCAAGGAGCACGCCTCGCTAACAGGGAGTGGGCAGCCGGCAGCACCCTGGGCAGGAAAGACAAGGGCGAGGAGAACATGCAGGCTTTTGTGTCTAACGCTGATACAGAAATAAAGGAGGGAGAAAAACAAACAAACTTGGTAACAGGAAACCCAAGACCAACTTTTGCACGCTTAGGGTAAAAGTGTTTTAAAGGCAGAACTGATGAAGATCAAAAGGAAAGGTGTAACGTGATGAACCTTCAATCTCAGATCCAGATAAGAACGCGAACAGGGTGAATTCATGAGGTTTGCAAGAAGCAGTAAATTAAGACACTATGAAAATTGCTCTTCATAAACGTTTCCTAAGGCAACATTTACCATAGGCAGTTGGGGTGCCTTTTTGCCTACAAACAGCAAACCATCACCCCAAGGGCAGCAGTCTTCCAATTCAGACTGCATTTAAGAGCCCATGTATAAATCTTCCTGGCACTTTTGGTGGTAGGATTTTTTGTTGGTGGTGACATTCGATTTTGTTTTTGTTTTACTCCTTCACACCCAGAAAGTAGCTCACAGCTCTGACTCGATTACTGCTCACTCTCTTCTAACCAGCTTGCTACTACAGCAGGCAACAAATTAATGAGAAAAAGTAGAACCCCCACTAAAAAAAAAAAAACAAAAAAAAAAACCCTTAACCTAGTTACATTTATTAAAAACAAAGAAGCACAACAATTCAAATTAAAACTTACAAGAACTGGAAGAAATCCACATCATTAGCTTCCTATGTAAACTTCTCTAGATCATCCTACTTCACCCCCATCTAGGAAGAAGTTGGTTTCTCACAGATTCACCCAGCACTAGCAGTCTAACTAGCCTGGGGACAACGAAAGACCAGCAGCAGCTACACACCAAGGTTACCCAGCTTTTAAGGTGGATTGCACAAACCCCACAAGCTTCTTTCTGCTTTTGATAGCATACTGTTGCTATTTCAGCTAACCCGTTTAATGCTAGCTTAAATATACTGTGCATGTTTACACTCTGCTGAATTCAGAATGACCGAAGGGTAAACACACCCTGAGAGGCTTCCTCTGCTGTTGGCAGGTAAGACGAAATGTACGTGCCCAAAGACGTTGACAACCCGACTGCCACCAGCACAGCAAAGCAACAGTTTTCCTCCTCGGTGCAAATAAAAGCAGAAAAAAGGCCCTGTGTCCAACAGAAATGAGACACCTGAATGCTTTATAGTCGGCATCGTGCTGGAAAGGAACTTCTCAGGATTAAAGATTAAGAAAATAACTGAAGGATCACCTAAAAATAACAACGGCATGTATTGCACCTTCACTTAGTATAATCCTCTGTTCCAAAGTGATTCACTCTAGGGGAAGGGTAAACAGCGTCTTCTTCCGAAGGTTTTGTTTGAGTGAGAATACTTAAATTCTGGGAAAGATTATACAATTGCTACACCTGTTACAGACTCAGCAAACCCCTCAGCAACCACCTCTGCCAGACACACATCCACCCAAGAAGAGCGACAGCAATGTCTTGGCCAGTGCTGACCTCTGTGGGCCTCCTATTGCCCCCCAGTTCCCCGGCAAGCAGCTGGAGCAGCTTCCCAGCACACCAGCCGCACACGCAGCCCTTCACAATACCTTGCTGCAGTCAGCTCAGCAGCATCCCCGGGCTCAACATTTCCGTAAGCCGCAGGAACAGGCAGCGGTTGCTCAGAAGGATCAAGGGCAGCAGCCAACTGTATATCATCACCTGGCCCAGGAGGGCTGCGGAGAGAAAAAGACATGGAAAAAGGCAGCCTTAGAGGTCTGAATTATTGCAGCATTATTGTCACTTGGCCGGCTGAAGCCCCCGCTGTTTGGCATGTGCGCGCTGACTCACGTCTTAAGGAATGCAGGGAAAGTTGGTATTTTTAATGTAAGTTGCGTTTGTGTACAGCTTTACTGCTCCCCCAGGACTGAAGTCACTGGAATTTTGTCTGTGTTACAACTGCAGGAGCAGTGAGATAATACAATCCAGCAGCAAATTAAACCAATTGTAATTCTGATTTTAAAAAGCAAATGAGAAAACGAGCTACCGCTTGAACAAGGGAAGCGGCAGGACCCCCTTGCACAAAAGCACCTAACAGCCAGGGGGTTGGAGCCTGGCTTCCACCTGCCTTGGGGCTTCTACCCCCAGCCTCACCCCACACCTGGGCAAGCAGGGCAACCCCTCGTATTGGCACCAAGTGGCTGAAAGGAAACAATCTGGAAACCCATCTTTGAATCAATAAGGAAGGGAGCCTTGCTGAAGAAGGTTTTTTTGTTTGTTTGTTCTAAATGAAGGCACCAAAGCACAGGAAACCCCTGAAAACAATGCTTCTGTTACCTACTTCCACCTGACTTTCCTCTGTGGCCACCCGGAGATCAAGGTCCTTCCCTAGAGCTCACCAACATGCCTGTTTTTTTTTTGTAAAACACAAAACACCACCTTTGGTCGGGGTTCCAATTTCACACCTGCCAGTTCCCCAAGTGGTTTTGAGGTGCTGCTTTTCTGACCTCTGTACTGCCCACGTTGTTCCTGGTCCTACAAAGTGAATGCAACCCCACACACTGCCGGACGGTCCTGCACATGGATGGATTTCGGCAGGGGTGTATAAACTTAAAGCCATCCCTCAGCATTTGGCACTTCAGCTTAAAAATAACAATCTCTAAACCATGTAACTCAGCTTCAGCACTAGACAATTGCCTCCTTACCTAACCTCAAATCCAGCGGTTCTGTATGATTCTGTACTGCAGTTTAATTTTGGTTCAAATAACGTAAAAAGGAGTTGAAGTACACTACAGCAATGTCAATGTTATTCTGGTAATGACCAGAAACTTCTGTCTGAACACACTCCTCAGTTTGCTTATTTTATCCCAAATGCACAGTAGCACGTTCACGTGGGAAAAGCGATTTGTCAAGCTCGTTTTCTTCTTTTTATTTTCACTTTAAATTGCCTTTGTGATCCCTTGTAAGGTGGTGTTGCTTCTCTCCATTCCCAGGGATGTGGCAGGGGCTCTCTCCCCACCACCACACCACCGCCAGCCACAGCAGGGCTGAGCCACCTTGTGAGGCACAGGCCTCAGATACACACACTTGGCTACTTTGGAAACAGTATGGCTTTTATCTAATTACAATACTAAACAATTAAGCATCCATGTGTCCCCCAGTTTAACAACAAACACCTCAGTGCCCAGGCTGTGTTAGCAAGGGCTGAGCCGAGATGCCTCCCAGAGCTGAAGTCTTCCAGCTGACGAGTACATGAGGAGAGGTTTTCTCTCATCACTAAGAGTTGCACACTCTTGGGCGCTACCTCTGCTTTCCCTTAAAATGAACATGCAGAAAGTACCGGGGTAGACCGTGACAGCAGGACACCGCCACTTCTGTCTCGTACATATCAGGAGTGAAGTGCCAAGGGCAGACAGGCCTTGTTCTGCTTTGGGACCAGAGCACTAAGAGGGTTTTCTACAAACACACAAAGCACAGCACAAGCACATCAAGTGCTCGTTGAAGCTGCCACAGGCGTGCCTTAGCCCGGTGAGAAGTGTTTGCTCTCAGCCCCTCAGGTCTGCTGCACAACAAACCCTGATTTCCAGGCAGCCTGTGGACAACAAAACTTGAAACTCGGTCCCAGAGCCCGGGCAGGGGGTGACGAAGCTGTTCGTCGCCAGGCCACACTGCTCAGTACGGATACCCAAGGAAGCCATCCACCCGAGAGCTGCTCAGTCGAGTTCCCCAAGTAAAATTCCCAGGCCCCACAGCCGCCCCAGGCACCCGGCCCTGCTCCGAGCCCCGCGCAGCACCCGGCCTTGGCCTCTCCGGCCTGTTTGCTTCTGAAAAAGGCCACGAGCCTTTTCCATACCGATGCCCACGTTCTGGGTCAGGTCTGGAAGAGGCTCTACTTAAAATGACTTCCAAATTCTACTTATGACAAGCATGACTGAAATACTTCTCCAAGGAAAATACTTCACAGTTTAACAAGCAGTTGCTTACTAACAGCTGCAGCTAGCACACTAAATTCAGCCCCAAGACCGAGGGGAGCAGCCTGTTGTTCGTGCCACAAGTGAAAATGTTGGCCATTGAGTGCCCTTCTGAGTTTCACAGCTTCAATTTTAAAGGCTCTACCTAATCTTTAAAAGAGATTTGTCTCCAAGTCACTGTTAAGAAGGCAGGTACACAAACAGCAAGCTTGACCCACACAACTCATGCGCATTAAATACCAACGAATGAATGGGGATTAACCACATAAACCTATGCAATTTCTTGTGGTTACACATACGAAGCCTGGCTTCTGTTTACATAAGAAGCTTTTGAAACAAGGCAGGCAGGGTATTTTAAATATGCCGAGAAGCACGGATGGACTCAGAAGCAAGCAGGTTCAGCTCCCAGGTACCAACTCCGCCAACACAGCTCTGGTGGCTCTCCCACCGACACCACTGAGATGCAAACCTTTAGGCCCCAAATTCATACCAAAGTGTTAAAACGTTTTGACACTGGTGCTGGAGACAGAAGACAGTTACAGGTCTTGGCATTTTCTGCCTGTCCATGTTTTTCCAATCAGGAGCTGGATGTGGCTCCCTTTGAACAGTCAACAACAACAGCTCCAAGTTTACTCCAAGGGAAACCCATAAGCATTTCAAGCCCTGCCATCTCCCAGTCCCAAACATTTGGTTGCTTTTAATGAGATAACAGGAAAATTTATAGATCCCGCTCTTCCTCCAGAAATCTCTGGAAAACAGCATAAAACACCCCCAGGGAGGATTGAGTTCTCAGCATCCTCATCACCCTCTATTTCGTTTTCCTCAAGAAACAAGATGTTGCTCACTGGGGTAGAACAGGGCTAATAGACAAAATCAGCAACATTTTGTACTTGTCTTGACAATAACTCAGGCCGAATAGCCAATTTTTGAGCCTCTGTTTACACATGCAAATTGATTAATTGATTGCAGAAAAGTATTGTGAGGATTTGCTATTTCTGAGATGTTCTTACACTGCAATTATTTCCAAAGGAAAGCAATCTAGTGGCACCTGCATCAGTTCAAACACATGAATATATTCTGCCTTGTAAAACTTCTTCCATTTTATTAAGTAATTCCTTCATACTGTTCACTTTTTCCCCCTCTTAATTTTGTAGTTTATCTCACACATTTGCCACATTCTTTGAAGTAAACTTCACATGGAGAAAAACCAACAAACAGATCTAATAACTCTATGCACCTTTGGTATTTATGCTCCTTAAAAGTATTTTCACTATTATTGGGACTCCTGTTGATAGATTTAGCAGATTAGGAGGTACGAAGTTCTTTCTTAAATTAAAAATCAACCTCCCTGGTATCAAAGTAAAACTAATCTTGCTCAGGAGTGCCACATAAACTACCAGCACAGGATTAAAAACAAACAGCAGACAGCCCATTGCTCTTTCCCCCCCGACAGTACTCCTGAGGAAATTTAAGATCTAACATTAACAGAATTTTAGGAAAAGTAGGAGATGCTCAGATTAAAACGTGAAGCCCAGCCTTACTTCCTGATGAAGTAAGGGGACATCCACCCACCCGACCCATGCCCCACACCACAACAGCTTTCCCAGCCCCGAGCCGCAGGGCCCCAGTTGTTTGTGCTGGCTGCCGCACGTGGGCAAAACCAGGGCTCTGCTCAAGCAGGCAAGCAGACCCCCAGCCTGAAGTTGGAGTTTAAATACACTGCCTTTTGTAAAACCAACAAAGGCTCGCTTATGCTTTCGAATTTGCAATTTTGGAAAAATCTCTCTGATTTCTTACTTGCTCCGAAGGGGAAACCACGGCGTAAGCGGCTCACAGCAGCCCCTGTATTTGCGCTGTGGGGCCTCCGTACGCCGTGCAGCAGCGAGGGCACCCAGGAGGTGAGCTGGCACGTGGTAATTCAACAACTCAAGTCTCTCTCACAAAGTAGCTCGCGAGTTGGAGGCAGAGCACTGTGCCCAGCGTGTGGGATCTCAGAGCTGGCTCCTGGGGAATTACTGCTGTGTCTCACGCTCACGGGCTCTTCCTGCGAGCGATGAGCAGAGCGGGTCTGGATGCCGAGCAGCCGTGCCGAGCCGCCCAGCGTGGCGTGCTGTGCTCGCACCCATCCCCGGTGCCACCCGTGCTGCGGGTGGGAGCTCCCATTCAGCCGGCTGAGCAGCAGGACCCCGCCACGCCGGCACCTCGTAGCAGACCTGCTCAGGGCAGCACCGCACCTTATCACGGGCTAGCCCAGCAATCCGGCCGCGGCCATCCCCGGCGGTCACCCACCGGGCTGGGCGATGGTGGCAGCACTGTCGGGCCGTCCAGGCACATGGCGAGGGGACAAACTCCGGGAAGCGAGGCGTTTTGGCAGCGCTGGTGGAAATCCTGACACGGCACCCAAGTTATCCTGGTAAGGAGCGAGGTTGAGTCAGGCATTACCTGCGGGCTGGGGCTCCCTCCTTCCCTGGCACTTTGCATAGGCATCCACCTTCGGCATCGACGTGCTTGACTCATAATAGTAAAACAGCGTGAAAAATATCGAGATATTTTCCACCTAAATAACTGAGACCACTTCGGGAGCTCAAAGTTCCGGCGGGTTTTCGCACTCAAAACCCAGTTAATGGAGAGTTAAAGGCTCCCGGGGGCAACCCGCCCAGGCTGATTCTTCCAAGCGCCGGGAGCACCGACGGCCCCGGGACCGGCCCCGGAGCCCTGCCCGCCGCCTCCCCCGTCCAACCCCCTCCCCGGCAGCTGCTTACCACGGCCGAGCAGCAGCAGCAGCCCCGGGCTCCGCCGCCCTCCTCCATCCCCGGCTCGGGGAGCAGCCCGGGCCTGGCCCCGCTCCGCCCGGCTCCCCCGGCCCGCCCCGGGCAGCCGCAGAGCGAGCCCAGCGCCGGGGGGCGGGCGCCGCATCGCCCCCGCCGGCCCCTCCGCCACAGCCCCGGCTCGGCACGGCCCGGCCCGGCCCGGCTCGGCACGGCCCAGGCTCCTCCCAGGAGGCTCCCGCAGAGGGGCCGGGCCCGAAATCAGGGCGCTGCCGCCCCCCCGGCCCGGCTTGGTCCGGGATCGGGAGGCAAACAGCACGGCCGCCCATGGAAAAAGGAGAAGAAAAATGAAATAATGAAACTAGATAGGAAGCCTCGTGGACGGCGGCCGGCGCGACTTCCAGAAGTTTTCCTGTAACTTTTTAACAACTTCTCTGCTTACAGCCATAGAGCGCAACAAAAGCCTTCTGTCGCGCTCAAATCCTTGGGCATGAGCCCATCTCCTAAATTTGCACTATAGGAAAAAGGGGCAGTTTTAACGAGCCCTGATTAATCTCTTGGGTTTCCGATGGGTTTGTTGCAACAAAAAGCCGGCTGCGTGGCTAATGAAGCCTCTGCTTGGCAGCCCAGTGCAGGCAGAGCTGCCCACACCCCTGCAATTCATTTAGTCTCTGCCCAGGGAGATCGGTATCACGCTTATGGCACGCCACACCATGATAGACGAAACATCTGCGGTGCCTATCCCACAGCAAGGCAGCTGATGGGCTCCTGGCTTACCCTGTGCCGAGAGCTCAGGGAAAACGCTGGCGCTACAGAGGCCGAATTCAGCCAAGCCTGGGTTTGCAGGCTAAATTTACGTGCCCCCTGCCCAGGCGCCGGGCATGGAGCTGCGGTGCCAGCGCTGCCAGTCTTGGTGACAAACCCGACACGTCCCCTCTCCAGAGCTCAGCTCTCCGTGGAGCTGTGCGGCTCCCCCTCATAGCGGGTGCAGTAATGATAGCAGCTGGGCCACCCAAAGCTTGAAGCTGGAACCAGGCCTCGGGTGGAGAAAGGCATTTTCTGAGCTAAAAGAGGAAACGGATTTTGTCCAAACCATGTGTTACAGGAGTACGTTCACATTCCTTCCACCCAATGCCCCCAAACCGGTAAGGACTGACCCTAGGTGAGCTTGCTGCCCCTTCACACCACTCACACACCTGTATGGGAAACGGAGCGACACACAGAGTGACCCCCAGACACCAGAACAGACACCGTAATGGGTAAAAAAGCTGAAAATGCCCCCAGAATACCCCCTTCACCTGGGCTGCGAGCACACGCGGGCCAACTGCTACCAGCAGGAGCCAGGACAGCGAGGAGGAGGGCCAAGCACGGCTTAGGTTTGGGGAGAGCAGCTCTCTACCTCCCAAGCAGCAGGAAACCAGGGATGGAAAAAGTTCCTGGGATTTCTGATACAGGTACAGGCATTCAGCCACCCGCTCTCGTTTGAGGGGGAACTAAGCTCTTTTGTCATCTGGAAACCATTTCACAAATGGCTTCTGCAGGTATAGCAGCCCTGAGGGGGAGGGAGACTCCGGAGAGAATGAGGTCCATTAAAATAAACACCGATTTGCTTCATAGTCTGGCACAAACCGTGGACACAGAGTAGCTAAGTTCCTGCTAACAAAACCAAATTAGCAATTTTGGAATGAAATGGTCATTTTGCTCAAATAACATGCTCTCCCTGTTCATTCATCAGTCTCTGGCTGCACCAGGAGCCCTTCCCCTCTCACCCACCAATCTCATCCTACCTTGGCCACAAAAACTTTGTAATTTTCCTGCTGGTGCCCTCTGTGCGGGCACATCCACGCCATTGAAACGGAGGCAAACTGATAGGCAGCAGAGGAGGGAATCAAGGTGTGCTCAGTTACCTGCTTTCCCTGTGAGAATTAATTATCTGCGTTAATAGAGGGCTTAGGGGAGGGGGGAGGATGCAAGCTGGGGAGCAACAGGAGAACCAGAGGGGAGCAGCCTCCCAGCAGGTGGGAGATAATTACAGGCTGGGGCTGGCTGAGCTCTGAGATCAAGGAGATGGGGAGGGAGCTGCAGAAGATCTTTCAGGTGGGAGAAGAAGATGAGTGTGCTGATGGGACGGGCTCTTCAAACATACAATGAGCACAGCAGGCATGTCTGTCCTTCATCCCTACTTCCCTCGTTCCTCACTGCTCCGAATCAGAGTCAAGTCTGGCACCTCCAGAAGCGCTGGGAACACCATTTTAGGTTGTGTGTCCAGAAATCGAGGCTTCAGGTTGAGGAACGTCATAAAAGCAAAACTGTCATTGCCAGGTCAGCGTGCTGCGAGGGGACACCTGGTGGGAGCCCGCGATGGACACGAGTGGGAGCGGTGACCCACGGTGCCTCACCCCTGAGAATTCAGTCGGAGGGATTTTCCCCTAAACCACGTCCCTTCTGCCAAACCAAAGCACTCGGAGCTGGGGGTGGGAAGTGAGTCAGCCCTCGAGGAAAAGAGAAAAAAAAAAAAAAGAAAGAAAGAAAAAACAAAACAAACCAGCAAAACACCATGAAAGGACATGAAACTGGTTTGAAAAGAATGTTACGTTAAATAAATTTTTAAAATGCAGTTTTTCTTTTCAATTTGCCTTCTGGTTCTGGGAGTACAGGCTGAGCTCACATTCAGACTGACACGCTTCTCCCAGCAGGCTTGCAAACGAGATACTTTCTTCTCCAGTCTCCATCCCTTAAAGTTGGGATTAAGACTGCCACCAGTCTACAAGCAAAGCCAAATACTATGATAATTGTGATAAACTTGCAAAACAGCAACGTGTGTGTTTGTCCTGAGTAACGAGGTTGTCTTGGGTGACTGATCTTTAAGAAAGTGGAGGGGAATTTTAAATTTTTCTCGGTGAAAACCTAGTGCCTGTTTTCAAGGCTATTTCCAGGAAAGAAAACCATATAAACGCACGTAAATTTGTTTAAAATCACAGAGGAATTTCTCTTCTTCATTTCCTAGCCAGGGGTTCAGAGTCGAACCCTCTGCAAAACCACAGAATCAATTAGTTGCAGAGCAGCCTGGCTAAGATACCCAAGCCACTTTTGTACCAAACACCTGAAATTTTTCTTTCCACTGCTGTTCGCATACAAATTGCCCACAGCATCATTTGTGGTGGTTGAAAATGAGGTTGTGCAATTCCCAGCAGTTTTTATTGGCAAGGCCTCGAGGTGGCTGTCTCCCAGCCCTTCACCTTCAGCTTCTGCCTTGAAAAAAGAAAAAGTTAAATCTTAAATCATTATACCTTGGAGGATCAAAGCGATAGGTAACTGGCATTTTGGAAGTTTCCAAATAAACAAGTGAGTTAAAAACAAAACAAAACAACCCTCCTAGGCTAACCTCAGTGCCTCAAAAATCCCAGTGATAACTTTTCTAGCAAACCAGGTTTATTTGGAGCTTCTATCAGAAAAACAAGATGTGAAAAATGCTGCTTGCAGCAGAAGCTTTGTGTCCCATCACAGCGTTCAAAAAAAGTGGACGTGGAAAATCCTGAAGACTTTCAAATATTCAGCACAAACCAACTCTGTTTTGACTCATTTAATGACACTGTTAAGAAAGGGAGGAGGGAGCTTTTAGAGCTTTTAGTCTCCACTTATTTTCACGACAGCTAAATTTTTTCCTTAGTTGTTAGAAACCGAGCAATGCGTACGTAGTTTTTGCTTTCATTCCAGCAAGCAAATCCATTCTTCTCTGCCTGCTGCAGCTATTCTTAGCTGGCTTTGATATTTCTATCAGCCAGGAGAGCATAACAATGTTATCATGCTAACAAATTCCAAAGATTTTACATAAGCTCTTGAGTGCCTTAAAAAAAAAAAAAAAAAGAAGCGGTATTGATTACACTGCTCGTGCTTCATTAGCCAAAGGAGCTATGGAAAAACAACGCGCTGAAAGAAGAAAATAGAAGTTTGATGAGTCTCGGTCTCGTGAAGCAAGTGCTCGGAGTTTTTCATGGCATCATTTACACAGAGAGGCCAAGAGGCCAGGTTTGAGGCTGCAGGACACCAGTTAGTCGAGGCCAGCGGATCGTTTAAATCCCGCTTGGCTACATACAGCCTGTTCTCCTAATTCGGTTTTCATGAGCTGAAACAACCAGACACCCACCTTACTTAAGCGACTGACAGCAGCACAGCGCGTGGGGGGGGGGGGGTCTGGGTGAAAAAGGATCACAGGACCACAAGGCAGCTTTCTCCCTGGCTGATCTGTCAGAGCCAAGGTCTGCTGATACCCCTCCACGAGCAGGGAAGAGGACGGGTTAGGTCTGGGCGAACCCAGGAGAGCTCCCCAGGAAAAGCTTACCTCACACAACACAACGGGGCCAGACCATGACCACGGCACCAGATGATGCCACACAGTATTTCAGGTGGACCTGAGAGTCTGGAACAATTAAGCCTTTGACTGAAATCTCTCCACTTACTACAATTTCAGGAGAGTTTCTTCAAGGCTAAAGGGACTCCACTACAAGAATCACCCTGCAAGGCAACAGACAGGAGCGGGCACCCCGCTCACCAGCACTTGCGTGTTTACCTGCTGGGTTACCTACTGAGTCTATCTACAGGCATGCTGAGTATTAGCCCTTAGAGCACACACCACCTAAAGCCAACTTTAATATCTTTGCTAGATCCTGACAGCAAGAGATAACGGCTGCTTGTGGCCATTTAGATCTGGGAACAAAGACTGCACAAGGCTACTCGCCTCGTTTGTTTTGAGAATCTCTCAACACTTTACATACTTTTCTTGTTCAAAAAGCATTTTACCTACAGGAGCTCTCAAAAAGGGCAGAGAATGCGGCCTTTGCTCAAGGTGGGGGAAAAAAGATAGAAGGAAAAACAGAAAGCAAAGGATAAGAGAAGTACTAGGAGCTCTGGCTCTTCAGACAAGGCTCCAGAGAAGTCTGTTAAGAAGCACTAGTGCAATGCAAGCATGCCAAGATGCAGAAAAACTGGAAGGAAGCCACATCCAAGTCATGGAGAATATGCCTGTGTCTGTAATTGCTATTCTCAGAGCTGCCCTCCGCAGGGTTCAAAGCTGGGACTAATCCTACTTTGCATATTCTATTAGAAACAGGGACAGTGGGGCTCGCTGCCTGGCATCCAACTCTGCAGGAAGCCAGAAGATAAGAGTTGGAAGACAGAAAATAGGGGGGATACGCAGGAGACTCAAAAACAATTTGGGGAAAATAGGTGGCTTACTTGGAAGAGGCAAAGTTGAAAGCCAATCAGGAAAAAAAATGGTAATCAGAAAGTAATTTTGAACTTAATGAGAAAAGAAGACAAAAATGGATACTCAACTGGCTGTCCAGACATTGGACAAAATATCACAGCATCCTTGCCAGACTTCTTTAGCAAATCCCTGTATTTGACTGAATTAATGTAATTTCTTGAGAAGCACTGAAGGATGTTTGAAAAACAGCAGCTCATCTATCACCCGTGTCAATACATACCTAGCAAATGTCTGACCAAGGTTCTCGAGTGTTAAGCAATGTTTTCAATACAAAGATGTACCTGCAATTTAGCAAGACCAGGGATGACTTACTTCTGTACTTTAGCAGAGGAAGAGATAAAATAATAAAAATAATAATAAATAAATAAATAAACCAACACACAGCAATATGTCTCATACCTTGTTTTCCACTGGCATGTGCTTTCAGTACAACGGGCATTCTGTCAGATCAGCATTTTATAAATACTTTACACTGATTTAGCCGCTGCCTAAAGCACCACTCAATTAGGTCAATGGCATCTGCTAAAGTAGATGGCAGAACTCCCTTTGATTTCTTAGAAAGAAATATGGGATGTCAATTGGGTAAGAAAGAAGTCATCTTAATTTTATTCTGCCGTTAGTAGAAAAGTCCCAAAATTACGTATTGTAGGCTCGACCCTGCCGTCTTCACACAGACAGAATTCCCACAGAGCTCACCAGCCAGCCAGGGGCTGCATCTCAAAAAGCGTAATGGTGCTAACAGTTACCCCTTCTGGGGATAACAGTGACAGTAAGGCAGGGAAAAATACAGAGAGAGAATTCAGATGCAAAGATGTTGGGAAGAAGGTGAGGAGAGAGAGACAGACTGTTTAACTGTGTGCATGTTATTCACGTGTAAATCACCTGCAGCTATTTTTCACCTTCCTTTTCTGATCCTGACAGGCTGCACAGGTAAAATAATTCTGAATTTAAAAAAAAAAAAAAAAAAAAAAAAAAAAAGGAGAAATAAAGATGCATAGCCACTGTTTCGATAAATTTCCATTTAAATCCGAAGATCTTGTTTTTGGATGCTAATGGCCCAAAGTGTAAGTGCTCAAAACCCACTTGACTGATCTGAAAAGCAGCTCTACATTCCTGTACCTCATCCAGCAAGACTGTTAAAATATTTAGCACTGTATTTGTTATGCAGACAAAAAAGACCAAGTCAGTATTTACAAAGGAGCGAACATTCCTTTCGTACAATCGAACTTGCCAATTTTTGATGGCAAGAAGAAAGCACAAAGACGATCCCAAAGTATGTCTGGACCAACTTTAGAGATCGTGCCTGACCTCCGTGTAGGACACGGCGTTTCTCCAGTAGCTTTGCGGATGCCAATTGCTGCAATGCACTTTCCATATGAGAACACTGTTTAGATTTGTCAGTGATGTCAGTCAGTGCACCAGAACTCTTGATTATCCAAAAACCATCGGCAGTGGTAGGAGAGGGCCCACAGTACAGTGCTACAGCTGGGGAAGGCCCTGACATGCTGCGGTGTCTCAGCCCCCTTGCCCTTTAACATGGGTGCTTTATGGCCAAGGCTGCACTCCCAGCCCCAATCCGGGTCCACAAGCATCTCCACCAGGTCCACAAGCTTTGCCACACCGCCAGGTCAGCCAGTGATGCCCTCTGTTCTCCACACCTCGCAGACGCATGCCAGGAATGACAAAGTCTCTGCCTCGAAAAGCTCCATTGGCACCTGTTCCAAGAGATGATCGCACTTCGCCTGTACCAGCCAGTAGTATTACAGAAAGTTATCAGGAAACTCCACACCATCTCTAAACACCTCCAAAATTTTGATATCATTTGCTATTTTGATCCATGCTCTGCTCAACATCTGCCATGCCCCATGATGTGAACTGAAGCATTTCAGTGGCATAAGGCAGAAGGACTCCCTGGACACAGACAAAATGGACATACACAAGCCTCCTTTCCCTCCTTGTAAAGGAATGAAGAAGTATGGAATAAAAAACCCTCAAATCCTGTTCTTCTTTTCTGAGTAAAACTCAGACAAGGAATTGAAGCAGCCAGATGCCCAATAGGTAGCATACTTCTGGAGAAAAGTGGGGCTTCTGCTTCTGCCACAGCCTCCTTTCCAGAAATAACTTTCTTTTTTCAATGAAGATTTGAAGGGAAGTTACTGGTGCCATACTATTGCCTCAGAACACAAAAGCTCTTCTTTGCTGACCATTGTCCCACTCCTTCAGGCGGTGGAGCAGGGATCACGTTGGATCCCGCTGCTCCTGGATGTCCTGCTCATCACAAGGGCACCCTCCTGCCCAGTGCCATAGCTGGGAGGAGAAGTAATTCCTCCACATCCTCTGCAGAAAGAAATCCTAACAAGGACTGGATGTTCTGACCACAGCTTCGCCCCTTCAGCCATTCAGGGGGGTTTCAACATATGGGATCTCGTAAGAGGTGGAGCTACACAGAGGCAGAGGAGATGGGGAAAAGCCAGTGCTGAAGTAATCCAGAACATAGCATTTCTTTCTCCTAAATACAGTATATTTCTTGCTTCAGTTTTGTGGTGATTTTTGAGGAGGGTGTAAGGATTCTATCTCCCTGGACTTTGTCAGGCCCAAATTCCCACACCAAGCTCCTAGAAAAGCACGCAGTTTTATGTACAGCTACCACAGTTTATCTTCTGGAACAATCAGAGGGCAATAAGCACCTGGAGGCCGCTCTGAGACAAACGGACGGCTGTGACCAGAGCACACGCAGCGCCGAGCACAGCCTGAAGTTCAACTACACAAACCCAGCTTTGAGCTCGGAGGAACAGCGGACCGGCCAGCGTGTCGAACCCGCTGAAGAGAGACCAGCCAGCCCAGCTCATCTCTTCTGCTTCTCACCCACACGACAAACTCACGGCCCTCTAAGAAACGAGCCTGGCCGAAAGCAGAGACCCCTCCCTACCTCCTGCCCGTGCCTGCTCGCTCGGTGCGTGCGCGGCACCGCTGGGAGCCGCGGCCCCGCAGTCGCTGCTGCCTGTCGGTACAAACCCGCCCGCTGCCAAAACAGGTGAGCGTGAATTCCTGAAGCATATGCAAGTATTAAGCAACCACTCCACGGATTGCCAGCAGCTGTTCCGAGAGCCCTGCCCTGCTGGCCACAGGTATTTATTTAAAGCGTGACACCCGCCCTGCTGCACACACATGCGCAGACACAGCGTGGGCAGCCCCCGGGTCCCCGGAGGCCTCCCAACCAGGCCACACCGCCGCCACCATGGTCATGGCAAGGCTACAGGACCTCGAAGCCGCCCGTAAAGGGAAACACAAAGAGAGGAAGGGAACTGGAGACAAACACCGGGCTCTAATTTCATTGTCATTTCACGGGCAGAGCCTTAAAGAGGAAGTCGTACAGGGCAGACACCAGCACTTGGAGCCCTCCATTTTGTTGGTAAGGCGAGATCCTGTGCGGCCTGCGTGCCCGGCTCCCAGTCAACAGGAGGAACCCCCCTACGTTTATTTTCACAGGAACACAAGCACTTCAGATATTTTCACCTTAAATATGGTTTTATCAGTTTGACTCCTAAGGAGTGTGGCAGCGGAATGTTTTCCCTCCTTACTCAGTTAATGCCGCTGCAGTTTTTGCTAAGACCGAGGAAGACTCCATCTGAATTCATTCGGCATGCCTGCTGAAGCAGCTCAGCTTTTCGCCATCCCTGGCTGGGGAAGGAGAGGGGGACAGCCTGCAGGAAACTTTCTGGGGTTACAAAGAAAGCAGCGATGTGACCAGATAACAGCAAAGCACTGATTCTAACTCATAATTCGTTTGAGTTAACTGCACATCGAACTGGGAACTCAGGCAGCAAAGTAGAAACTCCCATAAAAAGCCTTTCTCATTTCTGCTAGGTTTTGAAAAATAATAATAATAAAAAAGCAACAATTCCTAGACTCCACGAGTCCTAGCTACGAGTTCACATCTGAAACAACTTCATGTCATTAGAAACACTGAATAATACAGCGATCAAAGGCACTGTCAGTGCCATTATAGCATGCGGGAGGATAAGAGGGAGGCCCAGACAACTAACTGTGAGTAATTGGGTTATGCTGGAGGCTTGTTTTTAAATGCTGCAGCCCGCCATGTGAATGCTGCAGGTCTGATGTAACTGGGTCACCAACGCTTAGGCAAAAGCCTACTAACTTCAGGCTAGGAAGTGCTATTTGGTTGCCTAACTTTAGGCTACGAGATGTGAATGCTGGGAAGCATAAACAAATCCGCACGGACAAGTGTAGGAAACTGGAACAGCGACTGGGACAGCTGAGGATTACACTCCTCGGGTTTTAGGACACCTCTGCTCTTACCCCCAGACCCTAGACATTACTTCAAATTTCTTCCACTTAGTCCCCATTTGAACACAAGAGGAATTAAAAAGAAATTTGAGAGCAGAGTAACTGCCCTGCCCTCCCAGACAATGTGTAGCCGCCTCGAAAATTGTATCCCTGTTGAGCCCCAGGGTCCTGACAACCGTTTCACATAGCAATTTAAAGTAAATACCTTTCAGAAGGCAATCCTGACACAGCCACGTCTGGAAGTTTGCAGAGGTCAAGTGTCGTAGGCTCCATAAATGCAAGCGGGGATAGCTTTCTTGTGGCTTCCTGAGGTGAGCCTTCATGTTCTGAGTTCATCTTGCCCAGCTGATTTGCAGCACCAGAGAGGTCTGCACGCTCAGAACGCTCGCCCTGCTCCATCCCGGCGATAGGTGCAGAGGGATTTTTGCACAGCTCTGTCTGCAGCTCTCCAGTCCTTGTGTTTAAAGCTAAGCCACCCTCGCCGGTGACTAACATCCTCGCAGTACCTGTTTCAGGGATGTCTTCAGTTTTTTCGCTACCCGTCTTTGCTGTGCTTAGAACTGCACCACTATTTTCTCTTACATCGCCCTCAGTCATAGTGCCAGATTCTAGCTGAGAGTCAGTTTGCAAGCAACCATTCTGGCTGGCTTCATTTTTTAAGTAATCCATTAACCCATGCATGGTCCCTTTCTTTTCTTGCTGTGGATCTTGTGTACTTTCTGATGTTTCCAGGCATTTCCTATTTCCTGGCTCATCCTGTATCATCTCTGTGTCATTCTGACACCTAATGTCATGCATAAGACTGCCATGAACGCGTGTCTCCTCGTTTTCCCCAGGTAACACATTAAAGTTGTCTGGCAGTTTTTCACAACTGTAAGATCCTCCCGGAACAAGCGCTGAAGCTGCCACATCAGAGATGCTCTTGGCAGTGTCTGGACCACTGTACTCATTTTTCCCCTCTTCATTTGGCTCAGGATCCTGGCAGTGTTCAGGCTGACAACTTACATCCTCTTCAGATGAAACC